>NW_017307073.1:619865-631674 GCF_000935625.1 Nanorana parkeri | reverse complement strand
AATACAACAATGTTAGTTTATAATAACATTGAAATTAAGTTGATGGTACAGCAAAAAGTTAATTATTGAAGTGAAATAAAACTAGTTTACATTTCCATGTAGTTTTTTTTGTGTGTACATAGTACTATATAAAAGAATTAAACAAATATGAACAAAAAGTAAGGGATAAAAAAATAGCAATTGAGAACAGGGGAATTATAAATAATTAGGGGTTAATTAAGGGTTAAATTCGATGGTATCTATATTAGATATCTATATAGCTTTATATCTGTATAGGTCATGCGCCATAAGATTGTTCTCATTCAGCTCTGTGGACTGAGCAAAAATCTCTTGATTCCCCCATCCATGCTAAAGTGCATGGATGGAGGAATCAGCCCTGCCCGGCCATTGTACTTTGACATGGCCCTCGGCTGTCAGAATACCCCAACAGTGACTGCATCTAAATTGCTGAAGTCACTGTTCGGCCGTCATTTTTTCAATCCTCCTTCCTCGAGCTGGGTGGTGCTGGCAGCAAACAGACAAAGTTTGATCCATGTTTGGCCGGTTTTAAAATGAACCTGACCTGACTGCCAGGAGGGTTGTGCCAGGAGGGGAACCTATTCTTAACTTGAAGAAAAGTTGAGTCCCTCTGTACATCTTCATTATTGTTGTTAGCTTTGGTATTTTTTAGGTCATGTCAGGTTTACTTTAAACATAGGGCATGATCCGGCTGTCAAATTGACAGCTGGGTCATTCAGAATACATTGGAATATTGTTCTCCTGATGCAGTCTGTGAAGCTCTGCATTCAGTTTGACAGTCAGGTCTTCAGAGGCACTGACAGCAGGAGTTGCTCCTTCCCCAGCTCGGCCCCCTCATCACAGGACCAAAGAAATGAGTGCTATCTCTGTGCTTCTGTGTATTTGATAATGCGGGGGTGGGCAACCTCGGCCCTCCGGCTGTTGTGGAACTGCAATTCCCATGAGGCATTGCAAGACTCTGACAGCCACAAGCATGACTTCCAGAAGCAGAGGCATGACTGGATTTGTAGTTTTATCACAGCTGAAGTGCCAAGGTTGCCTACTCCTATCTTATTGGCATCCTCAATAAGTTTGTCCTTCCCCGAGTTAATATTTCTGTATATCAAACACCAAACCACCATATTATTGTTATACTTTCTGACAAGTTCTTTCTCTCACCAAAGCTCCAAACATTCAGTCTGAGTCCTTTCATATTTATATTTACTAAATTTGTGGGCGCTAAAGCATCATTTTAAATATATTTTGAGCTAATAATAAACAATAAAGTGATATGAGTTTTTATATAGAAATATTAAATACACTTACTTGTTGAAATGTTATATAGTAATGTATGTTTGTAAAAGAATAATAATATGTAATATGAATTAATTTTTAATATTCGCTGGCCAAAATGAATTTTGTATTTAAAAGCATATACAGGTGCACAGCCTCTTGGGGAACCCAATTAAAATGCATGGACAGCCAAATATTTTTTCACAGTTTAAAAAAAATATTAAAGTGACATTAAAGCCTAATTTTTTCCCCTCCCCCCAATGTTAATGTCAGCACTTACCTTAAATGATGTCTCTTAACCTGATCTTCTTCTTCTTTCCTGCCATTTTCAGCCTTCTCTCTAGCGCTGCTGCGGGTCTCTGACTTAGCGCTGACTCCTCTGTCCTTGCTGGCACTTCCTGTCCCACGGTGTCTGCATGCGGGTGCACGCCGTCCATATACTTACCTTGTGTCTCTCCTCTTCTCCCGGCCGAAAATCTGAACTACGCATGCGCCCGCCCCAAGATCCTTTGTGGCCGCCCAAGATTTTTCAGATTTTCGGATGGGAGCGCGCTGCAAAGACACAGGTATGTGTAAACCTGTTTCAAAGGGGTTTAAAAAAAAAAGTTTTGCATATATCTACTGCTTGCTAGCAGTAGATATATGCAACAACACCTGAGGGTTTAATAACCCTTTAAGAAAGGATCAGGCTATCTTTTATGGCTTCCTGTGTGTCCCAGTTGGGGAAATTTACAGTCTTTTTTTTGTCCTGTTGGCCTTTGTTATAGAGACAGAAAGTGATGGGAAAATCCAAATTTGTAAAGTTGTCACCAAAAAAAAAAGTGACAATGGAAAATCTTTCAGTGGACATTCCTTCCAGTGACAGCTAGGAAATAAGCACAAAGAGGGGCGCCTTTCCTGGTGCAGATCACTTTTATTTCAATAAACATAAATAGAAAACCGAATCATACTCACAAACATGAGTGTCACAAAGTCATGAGGTGAGGACTGACAAGCAGTGAGATGTCCACTAGGTGATACCAGTGTAGTGGTGACGCACAAACATGAGTGTCACAAAGTCATGAGGTGAGGACTGACAAGCAGTGAGATGTCCACTAGGTGATACCAGTGTAGTGGTGACGTTAACGCGTTTCCGGGGCACGCCCCCTT
This sequence comes from Nanorana parkeri, assembly GCF_000935625.1. Taxonomy (NCBI): domain Eukaryota; kingdom Metazoa; phylum Chordata; class Amphibia; order Anura; family Dicroglossidae; genus Nanorana; species Nanorana parkeri. Next base: position 629,235 of record NW_017307073.1, on the reverse strand, counting down.
CATCAGAACATCATGTTCTCAACAGAGTTCTGATGAAGGGGGGGTGCCCCGGAAACGCGTTAACGTCACCACTACACTGGTATCACCTAGTGGACATCTCACTGCTTGTCAGTCCTCACCTCATGACTTTGTGACACTCATGTTTGTGAGTATGATTCGGTTTTCTATTTATGTTTATTGAAATAAAAGTGATCTGCACCAGGAAAGGCGCCCCTCTTTGTGCTTATTTCCTAGATTTCCAGCTTTCCCGGCTTCTTTGGTGCAGCATCCTGCAGTATGCCTAAAAGCAAGTCCTATTAAGAACTGACAGTCCGTGGCGCTTCACTGTTTTTACTTTGTTACTGCTTCCAGTGACAGCTGTCTAAAGCTGGTTATATAGATCTTCTTATGAATGTTAACATGGAACATCTCATCAGAACATTTTATATTGCCATCAGAGATTTGAAAAATCTAATTTTGTTAATTTTAACAATCGATTTTGGAAATGAATGGAATGTCTTGGAACCTGGAATTTCCTTCTCTATATCTATATGTTATATCAAACCTTCAGAATATTGTACTTCTATGATTTCTAACACTAACATGAAGGAAAGGTAGTGGTGAAACACAGAACATAGTTGGGTTTAGCAGGTCATATTTGTTCCTTAGTTCTTCATGTTCTGTAAGATTCTTGGTGTGAATGTGATGACGTCCGAGGGATATGACTTTTGGTGTCCTTCTTTCCCATATGTCAAAGTTGGGAGGTCTACGTATGCACACAGCTATACACACTTACAATCCCCGGCAGGTACAACAACACGGTGTTTGTTTGCACGAGCTGGTTAATTTGGAATAAAAGCAGTTGATAAACATGACAGGGGAACGGAGCTCACAGAAGGTGTCATTGTCACCACCAACCACAGTGCAGGTATCACCTATCTCCCATCTCATTGTCCTCCCGGCTCCATGTGATCTGTGGTTAAATGTGGCCGTTTGTCCTGATCGCTGCAGCTGTTATTTACGAGTAAAGCTGATTTTATCCGCCCGTAAATCATTTTCAGTATGTGGAAAAATGATGGAACAGGTTTGGAACTGCCTGCATGGTGCTTCGCTTACCACAGGTGAGAACCAAGACAAGAAGATGTGAACCCATTTGCTAAAATCTCACAGAAGCTTTAACATGTTCATATAATTTCATAAGTCATTTTCAATATTTTTAAAGCCTTAGGGTCGCTATACACGTTACAATCTAAACATACAATCTTAGCGCAATCAACTTAAGATTTACCAAAACTGTAATGGCAGCACCTACCTTATCTATCCAATCAATATGTATCTACTCAGGCAGGTCCTTGCACTACATAGTTTTTTATATATCTAAATTGTACAATCAGATACTAACGTGTGTGGTGGGGTTAAGATTTCTCTGTTGAGCAGGCCTTTGGACAGACTGCATACTCCTCACTAAAATTTCAGAGTGATATGAAACTGTCTGTCCCCATAAAAAGACCAGGGACATTCTAAGCTTCCTCATCGCCGGTGACAATTCTCTCCAGAATACTCTGATCTTCTTCATACCGTCCCAAGAACTGGGTCACAACCTCTACACGCTGTTGCTTATGCAGAGCAGGAAGCTGTTTGGGAACCCATCATATGCAGACTTTCCTGTATCCCAAGTCATCAAGTCTATGGCAAATACGGATCCATAGCTGACATCCAAATGTGCAGCCAATTGAGACATGGTTATCCGTCGGCCTTCTTAAATCCAGGCATCCGATGTTGATGGGCGACCAGAACGACCTTTGTCGGTTACACCTGTTCTTCCCACTTTGATGCTTTCTACCCATTCATAAACCTTTCATAGTTCATGATGCTATGACCATTCTGAGCCAACATCCAATGGTGAATTTCCACTGGTTTCCCATAGACATGTAACCCTGCAAAAATTTGTTTCGTTTCAGATCAATTCAGATTTTTATTCCTTTTATTTTTTGGATTTCGGATCTGAAATTCGATTCGGTTCATTATTCGGATTTCGAAACCGTCCGACTTTTTTTTTGGGGGTGTGTTTGGTCATTTTAGTTCTCCTACTGCTCTTATCGACTCTCTCTGCTCCGCAAAAATCTGATTGGTCAGAGAATAGCCTCATGTCCAATTTAGTTTCGTTTGGAATGAAATTCGGACGGATCCGAATTTTCCATAAAGGTACATTTGGATTAGTTCGCACTTCTTCAAATATGGTAATTCGGATGTATCTACATGTCCAAACTCGGACGAATATCCATTCAAAATGAAACAAAATTTACATCTCTAGTTTCACTCCCTCTGTCCAAAGAAAGTGCATTACAGCATGTTGGTGCAATCTCGCAACAGAGTATCCATGCTTCTGTCAAGCGCTGTACTGCGCATGTTCTAACTATCCAAGAGGTATCACAGAGATGTAAATATGCTGCACATTGCAAGCTTCTCTCCGTTCCGGTTCCCGCATAATTTATAAATTGCCTTTACTTTTTGATTCTCCCTCGTATTCGTCTTTTCTGTTTGCAGCAGTGATAGTGTCATATTACAGGAGCAAACATTGTATTTCTAGATGGCACAAAACAGTAAAATGTAACCCATTTTTCCAATCCTTCCCCTAAAGGCAAAGTCCGCCTTTTACAAAAAATAATAAATGTATGCGCATTCATAAAATAAATAAATGTGCATTTTTTTATTTTTTTTTGCATTGAAATCCTGAAAAGCATTGCAGCTGTGATCAGTGGATCATGTATGCAATGCTCTGGCTCCTGCAGACTCTTCCTCCCAGATCCTGCTGTACCAAAGGGCAGGAGGAAGTATGAATTGACAACAAGTGTGGTGACATCGCCGCCACGGGGGTTACTTGAGACTTAATATTAACTCTCAAGAAACAAGAATCATGAATGAACTGAATGTGGAGATTGCACATAGGAGCCCTTTCCTTCTTCTGTGAAGCAGACGGAAGGATTACAGTATGACATGGGAGCTACTGTTATTGTTGATCAAGTATTGTGTTGGGTATGGCTCTCCAATAATTTATTCCAGTACGGGAAGCCTTAAATTTTGGCTTTGGGGATTTATCTGTCCATCTATGGATGGCCGTAAAGGGACCCTGTCACCACACCATACATTTCAACAAAAAATCTTCCCATAAATGATATGTAATGTATTCTATGTGTGTTATTTACCTGTAAAAGCCCCCCTTTGTAAACACCCTGAAGCCCTGAGTTGGCTGATGGGTGCTGCCATCTTGGATGTGATGTCAGCAGCCCCAGTAGACTTAAGTGACACTCTATATTCCCCTTCGTAACCTTCCCCAGCAGCTACATAAAGGTAATGTAGGGATGGGCGGGGGAGCTGGGCTAGCATATATGGTAATTTGACACTCCCAGAAGGTGAGAGGGCTATGATGTGCAAGGAGGGAGGGAGCTGTGCTAGAGAACTGACTCTCCTGGGGTAGTCACATTTTCTAGCAAGTTGAAAGACACTTTACAAGTGAATAAAAAAAGTTATGGCCGGCGGCCTCTGGCTGAATACAATGGAAGACAGCAGAGGAATTCCTTCATCCATGTTGATGGAGGAATCTGTTATATCTTCTTTGTTCAGCCCGCAAGTTTAATGAAGAAAATATTGCAACAGCATACTGTATATATGATTGTATTACTTGTGTAATTATGTATGTATTTTTTTATGTGGATGAGCTGGTCACCTTCCACTAGCAGTCGTATAATTGCTTTTGCTTGTCTGTTCTTCCAGCCACTCATAATTACAAAAAAAAATTAGGGCTGCGGAAATTAACGATTCATTTCTCGATTAATCGTTTAACTTTTTGATCAATTAAAATTATTTTGATCGCTAATGAAAACACTCACCTCTCCACTGGCTTCCGTGAGTCCCGTCGGAGATCCGGTGATGTCACGGACATCAACGTCACCGGACTCCTCCCCCTTTCCCCAAGTGGCTTCGTCGGCTAACAAAGGGAAGGGGGAGGTTTGGGGCACCTGAGATTAATAACGTGCTGGATTAGTGTGATCCTAGTTCATTTTATTACTTCATTGCTGTGCTGTATGTGTATAGGCCAATGTAGTTGGATCTGTATGTGCGTTATAATTAATCGAAATTAATCGATTAAAAAAAATTTCGATTAATCGAACATGAAAATTTTAATCAGTAACAGCTCTAAAAAAAATACAATCATATATATGCTGTTGCATTTGTAACAAATATAGGCGTGTATACCTAGCTGAATACTTTCTAATAACAGTTGTAAAATGTAACATGCATACAGCTGTTTAGGGCTTGTTGGCCATCATCAGTGCAGTGGATGGGAACAATGGCTATCATGGAGTAAGTCTTAGGAAGCAAAATAAAATATTGCTATCATCCAATCCCTTTACCGATACTTTCCAATGCTGATAAAATGTATATAACATGTATATCTTCAGCTTTTTCAGAGTCAACTGAGACATTGGTGTGATTACCGCACACTATTCATTTTCTGTCTGTGAACAAAGGGTTAAAGTTCAACAGCCAAGAAAGGCAGATCTTAAGCTGAAATTGTTACTCCAGGGTCCCCTGTCATCATTGGCGCAATGTGTTCATTGTCGTTCTTCACGCCCAGACATCATATTTTCAACTGCTGAAAACCCTCCAGCGAATGGCTAAAACCTGTTCACTAGGCTCTGGCCCGGCACCCTGCTGGGCAGCCGGAGGGCTTCCACAAAAGGCTTGGGATTCAACGAGTTAACCTGCATTTTTTAAAACCTCCTTCCCAATACTCCCTGCTCGTTCCTTCCTTAAATCCCCGTGTCCAGACATCAAATCAGTAAACCCTGTTGCCTGTCAGGGAACACAATGTCGAGCCATTAATATGTTAATAAGTCCGAAGGGTGACAGGTGGCCTTACTAGACAGCTCAATTAAGCTGCTCATTAAACACACGCTAACGAACAGCCGAGGCAGGGCCTGAACAGCACCATTCTGTAATGACATGATGTCAGTACGAACAAATGACTGAAAATAACAAAAACATTACAGCACTGACAGACGCCACTAATAAGCGACCCTTTGCACTACATCAGCTTTCAAATCAATGAGGTCCAAGGATCAAAAAAAAATTCACCCTAATATTCTCCGGAGGATTCGGCCTGCGGGATTTGTTATTTTTTTCTTTCCTGGTCAAAAAAAATAAATAGATAAAGTGACTGGAAATGCCACAAATTATCGGTGGAAAAAAAAACCGGCAGTGTCAGTTAAAGTTTGCATGGGTAATGACAGGTCTGTCTTATTACTGCCTATGGGTAGGCCATGAATGGCATTCATTATTTAATGGGATCGCCGTTACAGTCATGATTGGCATTAGCACTTTCTTCTGTGGTCCACAGGTTGGAATTATTGACCGGCACTGCCCACCCCATATGGCGCAGGCTTTAAGTAGCACAAACTGCCTGCCGTTCATTTTTTTCAGCGGAGGTGGCTGCGCTGCGGACGTTATTGGAGTTAAAGGCTGGCAGCTGGGGAGGAATTTTGACACACTTAAAGGGGGATACATTGGAAGCGATGCAATATGTCGGCAGACATGTCTGAATATGAAGGACCCTCATGATTTATGCAAATATTTTATAGCTGTTTTGTTATATAACTCCTGTGTATTATTTTATGTCAGCAAACATTTAATATAATTAAAGGAAGGCTTTTGTAATCTAGGATCACTAGAAGGGCACAGGGGCCACTCACCCCTGATTGGACCTAAAATTTCTGCAAGATTTAGCTGGCCATCTTGGATGTAGACATGATATAGTTTGTGACATAGGGGCCCCTCTACTGGGCAGTGTAGTTAGGGAGCAGCCCCATCTGATGAGGATGAGTTCTGGAGAGACTCTTGCCCCTGTATTGGAAGTGGTCTAGGACAGGAGGTCTGGGGAACCCAGAAGCAAAAAAATCCCCATTTGGGAACCCTGTTAGTAACGACCTGCTTGTCAGGAAACCCTGACCTCCCCTTCAGTCACCTGTCTTGGGAAGCTGCATTCATTTGCCTAGCCGTAAAGAAAAGAGCAAGCAGAAGCCTTTGAATCTTGTGGTTGTAATTAAATGTTACTCTCCAGGAATCATTTAATAACTGCTGAATAACTTCTTCATACATTACTTTTCTCTAGTCCCAGAAGAAGGGATCATGTAACCAAGTTGGAAAGAACTGTAGTTCCTTGCAGCTGTATTGCTTCCATCTGCATAACATTACTAAAACCTGAAACTACCATGGAGTGTTGCATTATTGCTCTGATGACTACCTGCTACTTACTTACCAATCTGTAAATTTCCTTCCCTTCTACATCTTCATGGACGCGTCTGATGGAATGTGGCTCCGCCCCCTAAATCCAATAATACCGTTTAGCTGTAAGTTTGAGATGACATGCTTTGTAACTATCACAGAGGTGGGTTTTTTGTATGCTGCCAGTAAGATGCACCAGGAAGGGAAAATTACAGAAAGGTGAGTATACAATTTTCTGTTTTTCTGGCACATCATGGCAGCATGCGATGCCAATTAATTCTCACAGTTAGGGCGGGTGCAATCAAAGAACATAATTCATTGAGTGCTGTGTCTACTTGCCATCTCAACCTTATAGCTAACCAGTCCTATTGGGTTTAGGGTCCAGAGCCACAGCACATCATATGCTGCCAAGATAGAAAGGAAAAGCTATTTATTTGTAAAGTAGGGGAAGTATGGACCCAATTTAGCATTTTAATGCTGTATGTGTCCCGGTTGCAGATTTTCCCTCAGTCAGAGTGAGATGGCTGCTCCGCTGCACAATGTGTGTTGTGTGCATGCCACCCACTTTCTGGCCAGAGCGTCCCAGGTTGCTAAGAGCAGGGTTGGAAGATGTGTAAGGGCAGGCACAGGACATCTCCCTGTCCAGCTCTTAGCAACCTGGGATGCTCTTGCTGGCGTCCCGCCGAGCTCCAGGCAACCAGTGGCATCACTGGTTGCCAAGAGCTCGGAGGGACACCGTCCAGAGCATCCCAGGTTGCTAAGAGCTGGGCGGAGAAATGGGGAACCCTTACAAATCTCCCCGTCCAGCTCTTAGCAGCTTTATTCTCCACAAGCACCCCTCTTCCACTGATTGCGCACCACCAATGCCCCACCCCCCTGTCGCCTCAGGTGGCAAACAGGCTATGGACACCCTGGGCTAGTGTATGGCTTTTTCTTGATCCAAAGTCTAGTGGGTGCAGTTATGCTTCTTCCAAGGTAACATGTCTTCAGAAGATTACAGTACAAAGTACAGCTAGATTTGTGACCCCCAAACCCCAGTAGGCAACCCAGTGGCTGAGTGGTTAGCTTACGTGACCTCTAGTGTTGTGGTCCTGGCTTCTCTTCCTACATAACTTCTCATCTAATCTACAAGCACACTGGTGGCATAACTGCTTTTCATCCAAACTGAACCCACTGTTTATTACGCAGTTGTGTCCTGCTCCTTCGGGATTAGATACTGTGGAAAAAGCCTAAATCCTAAAATAAGTACAAATGAGTCTCATAAGTGAGTCCGAGGCAAATCTTTTGCATATTGCAAAATGTTTTTCAGCATGACATTTAAAAACAAATATTATAAATATGGAATGAGAAAAATGTAGTCATAATAAAAATGCAGAAAATGATTCTCTCTGGTCATTTACTCCATTGCAGACACACATACAGCTCCGGCTGAGAATCTTCAGATACTTTGGGACACATTGTCACAGTTTAATTCCCCCAGGACATTGGCCAGTGAAAAGAGCAAATCACCCAATTTACATTAGAATTTAGTGCGGATACATAGAATAAGCAGCCTACATTATAACAAATCAATTCTGTCATGAAGTGCACAATAACTGCTGCAGACAAATATCAATATTCCAATACTAACAATCTGAAACCACAGAGGCTTAATGATGGAGGGAATGTACTGCAGCTAGCAGACACAACTCACACTGAGGACGATAGATGATGCCTGGACTAACTAAACTCATTTTAGGAAAGTAGAACTGCTCTGTCCAAAACTTTTTTGTTTTAGACAGAGTTGGGAAAAACTAATAAAAATATAAATGGGTTATTATCAAAAACTTAACTAACATTTTCACATTGTTATATTTTGTCTAAAGAAGAACAGATAATAAAGTCATAATAATAAGATTTCATCAATAAAGAGGTCCTTAAAGGATATATATGGTTAAAAAAAAAAAAAAAGTATTTCTCTAATATGTTAACAGTCTGCATCTTATTGCAGTCATCCACACATAATTAAATTAGACCCGCCTCATCACTTGTCCCCTGGACCGTTTTCCCTCACCAATACTCCAGTCACCCTCTTTCTCCCTTCTACACTCTCTTACTCACATTTTCAATCTCTCCCCTCTAAAACATGCGCTGGTCACCCCAATACCCAAACAACCCTCACTGGACCCCACCAATGCTAACAATCTCAGACCAATCTCCTTACTCCCATTCACCTCCAAACTGTTAGAATGCCTAATCTACAACCGCCTGAACTGCTTCCTCACGGATAACAACCAACTCACCCCCTTACAGTCCGGCTTTCGCCCCCAACACTCAACTTGCCCTCCTAAAACGCAATAATGACTTACTAACTCTTTGTCCACGACTACAACTCCAATTTAATCTCAAATTATCACTCTAACTGTCCCCTCTGCTCTTCCCAAGACCTCCTACTCATAGTTACATAGTTACATAGTTACATAGTATTTGAGGTTGAATAAAGACATTAGTCCATCAAGTCCAACCTATTAGGATCTCATTCTAGGAGTACCCGTACCCCTGTATATTACGGTCCCTTAAGAAATCGTCCAAAAGTTTCTTGAACAATTCCACATTATTTGCTGAAATCACCGCCTGTGGCAGTGAGTTCCAGACCCTAACTGATCTTACTGTGAAGAACCCCCTTCGCCCCTTGTGCTGGAATTTTTTTTCCACCAATTTTAGGTGATGGCCTCTAGTTTTTGTAACGGAGTTAATTTTAAACAGTTTATCGCTAATGTTGCTACCACCATTAAACATTTTGTACATGGAAATCATATCCCCCCTTAATCTCCTCACCTCTAATGTGAACATGTTTAAATTTAGTAGCCTCGTCTCGTAGCTCTGGTCCTCCATACCCCTAATTAGTTTGGTTGCCCTTCGCTGGACTTTTACTCTCTAGCTTCCTTGTCACCTCCTCCCATGCTCACCTCCAGGACCGTCTCTAGAGTTTCTCCCATTCTTTGGAACTCCTTACCCCAAACTGTCCATCTATCTCCTACTTTGTCTGCCTTTAGGCAATTTCTAAAGACTCATCTCTTCACCAAACTATCACTTTCGCAAACAATTCAACCAGACCCAGCTACCT
>NW_017307073.1:617003-619100 GCF_000935625.1 Nanorana parkeri | reverse complement strand
CAATTGAGCATTTGTGGGACGAAGTTGAAAGAGCCATCAGGCAGCTGGTTCCACAACCATCAAATCTCACAGAACTGGACAGTGCTATTCATCAGGCATGGTGTCAGATTCCTCGCATCACCTTTCAACATCTCGTGGAGTCAATGCCAAGAAGAATCGTCGCAGTATTGAAGGCAAAAGCTGGCCCAACGAAATACTGATGGGGTGGTCATAATAATCTGGCTACTCAGTGTATATGTATATATCTAATAAAATATATTTATTTATATATTTCTATTATTATTATTTTTTTTTTTTGCAGGCTAGCTGGTAAGTGTGCTGGGATATTTTAGTGATTGTACTGTGCAAAGCCCTTCCATGTGCACCTTACTTTAAAGGCTACTTATAAATTGCCATTTCTTTTTTTGCCAAAAACTTTATTTTTGCTACATGCTTAGATTTGCATGGCAAGGTAGTGAAGAAATTACCTAAATAACATATATGACCCATCTTGTTCTGTTCTGCCTGTACAGACTATCTATTGTGTTCCCATTTTGTTTGTTGCAACGATGGCCAGTCTACGGTTGTCTACAATTACATAGAGATCACAATTGAATGTTTATCTAAAAAAAACAACATTCCATCTGTCTACAGTTTTTTTCCCCCCACTGGGGATACTTCCTAAGCCTTTGCTAGCTTTGCAGAACAAGAATCAATAATATGCACCATTTGGAAAGTTGATTATTTTGTACGCCGTCGCTTGGAATATCAAATCGGTGAGAAATGCAGGATCATGCTTTAATTATTTTATCTGCTGCAATCTTAATTCCGGTATTAGTCTCAGAATCCAGAAGCCCTCCTTCCCCGTAATAAAACCCTATTATGGAGGTCGGCAGGAAAATGTAAAACAAGTGTAGGAACACAGGAGGCAGCTGAATTATACATTGATGGCACTTAGTTACGACGTGTTTAATTGTCATCATCAAACTGTGACCAAATTAGGGCCTATTGAAAGGGGAATTCTTGTGCCCCACCTATAACTTCTTGACCTTTCTTATTAAGCTGTAATTCCCACCCTCTGAATAGAGAGGTTCCACTGCAGGTTATAATAGACGCTTAATGGGTCTAGTGCTGTTCTGGGTTATTTTCATCTGCTATTATGGCAATTCTCTGCAGCCTGTGAGCAGCATGTGGATGGGGCTGTTTAGGCATGTGAATGGAGAGGATGAGGGTGGGAGGAACTGTGCACAAGATGGACCATGAGAACGGATGTTCAGTCCTTGCAATGCAAAAATAATACATTCATTTAAAGCTGAACGAACTCCAGCTCCAGCTTGTTTTTTTGTTAATTCATTGCTCAGTATGCAGTGAAAGCAAAAAAACAGCAGCAGTACTCCAGCTGCTATCTCCATCGCAGTCTCCCGCTGGCTTACCGCTCTACGGTCCAGCACCAGGCCAGGGTAATTTAACACACTTCCTGTGAGCCCGGGCTGTCAAGGACTCATTTCCAGGAGGTAAGTCATCGTACCTCCCTGGGCTCACAGAAGAATTCTGCAGAGAACAGGGCCATGTCATTATGAAACAATGATGTAAGCAATTTCCAGGTCCTGCTCACTGCCAGGGAAGGATGAAGAAAAAATGGACCCATGCGGTAGTACAACCGGATCTAAGACACCAACGAAAAGAAGAAATGTATTGATTTTTTTTTTTTTTAAAGTAACGTGGGGGTTGAGCAAATTATAGGAGGGGGCATGCAAAAAGTAGAGTTCAGCTTTAAAGAAAAATCAGCCATGTCACCATCCTCGGCATGATCAAGGTAACATTTCCATAAGATACTTGTAGCCACGAGCCCATGAAACAACAAAGTTCCATATTTGCTGTTTTTGTTTTGGCTTTTTTTAATGTATCTTACCATCTGTGAGTACTTAAAGTTGAACTATGGGCAAAAGCACAAATTACATATATGATACAGTCTGTCAATAGCATTAACACAGTGGTCACCCCTGTATTGCCCTCTGTACCTGCTAATTCTGCTACTGGATCCATTGAATATATTCCCTCCCTTTAACACAGGGTGACAACAACGGTCATTTTGCAGTAGAATCAATGCAGTATTGG
>NW_017307073.1:602876-616963 GCF_000935625.1 Nanorana parkeri | reverse complement strand
TCTGAAAATAAATGTAGAGGAAAAATATAAATAAAGGCATGTGAAATAAAAAAATAAAATTATATACTAAATAGTATAATGAAAGGTATCAACCACAAACAGTGGAAGAAACCTCTACCCTCTACCCTTTTTATCTGCGCTAGGTCGTTGCGCTTCTTCCTCCTTTTTGTTTCTTTCATAGTACAAACGTTGCACTCCCCGGTCCGCACTCGCCAGGAGCAGCACAATAGCATCATAAGCAATCCCACCATTCCGAAGAGCGCTCACCAGCTGGACCTGACCTTTGCAACTTTCACATAACCACAAACAGTGACCAGAATACAATATTCTGTATATCCAATAATTGGCCCTTATAGGTGAATCTGAATTGATTGGGGAGGGGCTACTAGGCAAAGTCACAAAACTTGTCGTAGTTTAGAAGACATTCAGCCATCTATAGACACTCTGTAAATAGTATGGATTTATTCGGCAGAGTCTGGAAGGAACAGTCCCGATACATGCTGGCCTTATTAGAAGGAAAAGCAGATGAAATACACAATATATGGTGACATAGATGTAAAGTATTGAACATGAGAAGAAGAAAGATAGGATGGACATGAGGGAATACGAGTCATAGGCCAAGAGTTATCATGACAATTCAATATGTTTCACTGAGAACACCAGGGGCGCTAAAGTATTGGTGCCAATTAATATGTAAGTCATTGTAGATATAGATAAACAGACATGCTCTATATCACAATATATAGCAAAACCTCAGTGTTTTCATTTCGGATATCTGTGTCATGTAAAAGAGGTTTTCAATCAGCAGTAGTAATAGTAGTAACAGTAGCAATAGCTGTAGAATTGGCAGTAGAAATACAGCCAGAGCAGTTGTAATAGAAGCAATTAGAGCAGTAGTAATTATAGCAGCAGTTGTTAAGTAGTAGGAGAAATTTTGTTGGAATAGTAGCACTAGTAGTAGAAGTAGTAAGAGTAGTAGTAGTAATAGTAAGGCCAATAGCGTAGTAGTAGAAGCAGTAATGGTATGAGTAGCAGCAATAATAGTTAAAGCAGTAGCATTAATAGAGTACAAGTAGTAATAAAGTTTTAGCAGTAATAGTAAGGTTAGTAGCAGTAATAGAGTAGAAACTGTAATGGAGTAGTAGCAGTAACTGCAACATTTGTTTCAGTAAAAATAAACGTATCAGCAGTAATGTTTAGGGCAGTAGCAGTAAAACAATAGTAGCTATAATAGAGTAGTAGCAGTAATAGTAAGGGCAGTAGCAATAAGAAATGAATAGTGGTAATTGAGTAGCCGCAATAACAGTAGGAGTAGTAGCAGTTTTAGTAAGAGTAATAGCAGTAAAGTAAGATAGTAGCAGTAACAGTAAGAGTAGTAGTAGTGTAATAAGGGTAGTAGCAGTACAGTAAGAAAAGTAGCAGTTATAGAGTGTTATCAGTCACAGATGGAGTAGTAATAGTACGATTATTAACAGTGATAGAGTAGTACTAATATTAAGAGTAGCAGCAGTATTATAATAGTAGTATCAATTATAGTAAGTGTAGAAATAGTAATAGTAAGATCAATAGCAGTATAATAAGAGTAGTATTGGTTAAAGTAGTAGCAGTAGTGGTAATAATAGTAACAGTAATAGAGTAGTAGCAGTAATAGTAAAAGTTGTAGAAGCAGCAGTAATAGCAGCATAGTAAGAGCAGTAGTAGAAGCAGCAAAAGTAGTAGTAGTACCGTACTAGCCGCAGCATTAATACTAGTGGCAGTAATATTAAGAGCATTAGTAGTATAATAGCAGAGGAAGGAGTAATAGTAGAAAGGGTATAAGTAGAAGCAGCAGCAGTATTAATAATAGTAGCATTAATAGTAACTGCAGTAATAATAGTAGTAGTAATATTAAGAGCACATGCCGTATCATAAGCAGTAATGGTAATAATAGTAACAGAATAGAGTAGTAGCAGTAATAGTAAGACTTGTAGAAGCAACAGCAGTATAGTAGTAATTTTAAGAGTACATGCGGTATATTAAGAGTAAAGGCAGTAATAGTAGGAGTGGTATCAGTAGTAGTAGCAGTAGTAATAATAATAGTTGTAGTAGTAATAGTGACAGTAGTGTAAATAGTAGATGCAGTATCAGTAGTAATAGCAGTAGTACTAATAGTTGTAGTAGTAATAGTGACAGCAGTATAAATAGTAGTAGCTATAATAGTGACAGCAGTATTTAGTGTTCGAGTATCTGTATATTTCTTGCTCATTGGATTAGAGGGGAAGATTTCTGCTCCTTCAATCATCGTGAGGTGTACTGAGCTCCGGATTAGAATTCTCAGTCCTTGTGCTGGTTCTCCAGATTCCACACTGTGATGTGGGTGATCCTTCTCCTCCCTGTTACCCTGGAGGAGTTAGGGAACCGGAAACAAATCTGAGAGAATAGTGAAAAGGCGAATTCCAGCTCTCCGAAGGGAGAGTTATTACCCCCAAATGCCAGTTTGTTTTTTGATTTTCCACGGTCCAGCCCTGTGTTTAGCACAGAAAGACACTTTAGAATCTCTGACAATCATAATAACCCTAAATATACACATAGACAAAGCATGGGCCATGTCTTTTTTTTGTTCCAGCAGGCAAATGGAGAGCCTGGAGTTCGAGGAGCGTGGTTCTCTTGTTTGTTTATTACACTGCTGTATGTCCTGATTAGATCCGGTCAATTCATTACATGCAGTAAACAAATGTGTGGGAACAGAGTACAGAAAAATAGATAGATATAGATAGTGGCTAGATAGATAGATAGATAGATAGATAGATAAAGAGATAGATAGAGAGATCAATAAAGAGATAGATAAATAGATAGATAGATAGATAGATAGATAGATAGATAGATAGATAGATAGATAGATAAAGAGATAGATAGAGAGATAGATAGATAGATAGATAAAGAGATAGATAGAGAGATCGATAAAGAGATAATAGATAGATAGATAGATAGATAGATAGATAGATAGATAGAAAGATAGATAGATAGATAGATAGATAGATAGATAGATAGATAGATAGATAGATAAAAGAAGATCTTTAAAATGCACACCTAATCCAAACCTCTGATAGTGTCATGTTGCTTGCACTAGATAATAAAGTATAGGCCTGACAACTCTAGTTACTTCTTGAGCAGTGGAGTGGTCCACCTTTACTCTCCAAGTACCCAAATACCTCCTGTATTCAGCATCCCACCCTCACATTCTCCAGCATCCAAAACCTCAACAAACAAGAATCTAAAATAAAGATGCTGTGAGGTGTCGTGTGCATGAACTGCAAAGACAAGCAGGTTAGAGTTATCCCCAGCAGCAGCTACCAGTGACATGATACCCTAGTTGCAGGGAAGCATGTCCTGCTGTTGTTGCCACCATGGCCTGTCGCTGAGTTCTTGTTTTTTTTCCCCCGGCTTGCCCTGTTCTGAGCTGTGGAACCTATTTAACTCCTATTCAGCATTGTGTGTCACTTCACATAAGGTACATTCACTGTAAGGCCCCATTCACACTGAGCGATTTATCGAGCGATTTTTGCAGCGATATCGCTCATATTTCCACGCGATATCGCTCTATGTAGCTTCTCCAATCCATTTCAATGGAGCTGTTCACATCTCGTCGCTCAATATCGCTCAATATCGCTTGTAGCTCGTCGCTGGTAGCTTGTCGCTCCTACATGACCCTTTTTTCGAGCGATTTCGAGCGATATTGCTCCTGATTGCATACAGCCCAATAGGAAAAAGTAGCGCGATGTCGCGTGACACGTCGCTCAATATCGCTCGTCGCGCAATATCGCTCAAAATCGCGCGATTTTCATGTCGCTCAGTGTGAATGGGGCCTAAATGGCTGAGTGCTAGGATGTCGTTTTCTTCCTGTGGTCTTTTGAAGTAGGTGGAAACCCAACATTCGGGCCCCATTCACACCTCAGCGTTTTGTAGCCCAAAACGCTCCACAGGAGGATAATTGTTGTTTTCAATGGCCCCCGTTCACACCTGAGCGTTCTGTTGCTTGTAGCTAAACGCCTGTAGATTTAAAGAAAAGCATATGAGCTTCTTTTGGAGCAGAATTGAACAGTTCAGCCCCAATAGACTTCAATGGAAGCATCCGAAAAATGTGTGAAATTGCACTTTGGTGTGTTTTCTTGCCTAGTAACATTTCATTGGCTGAAAATAATAAAAGAAAGAAACGCTCAAGCCTGAAATGTGTACAAGTACGCCTGTGCAGATGCTAAAAGAAGAAGAAAAAAAAATGCACTCAGTTCAAGTGTGAATAAGTTTCTGTTGGAGGAGAAGGCCGGGCTCGCAGTCTCCGCTCTAATTCATCCCAATGGTGTTCTATCGGGTTGAGGTCAGGACTCTGTGCAGGTCAGTCAAGTTCCTCCACCCCAAACTCCCCCATCCATGTCTTTATGGACCTTGCTTTGTGCACTGGTGCGCAGTCATGTTGGAAGAGGAAGGGGCCATCCCCAAACTGTTCCCACAAAGTTAGGAGCATGAAATTGTCCAAAATGTCTTGGTATGCTGATGCCTTAAGAGTTCCCTTCACTGGAACTAAGGGGCCAAGCCCAACCCCTGAAAAACAACCCCGCACCATAATCCCCCCTTCACCAAACTTTATACTTGGCATAATCCAGTCAGGCAAGTACCGTTCTCCTGGCAACTGCCAAACCCAGACACGTCCATCGGATTGCCAGACAGAGAAGCGTGATTGGTCACGCCACGCATCTGACGCTTTGCATTGCACTTGGTGATCTAAGGCTTGGATGCAGCTGCTCGGCCATGGAAACCCATTCCATGAAGCTCTCTACGCACTGTTGTTGTGCCAATCTGAAGGCCACACGAAGTTTGGAGGTCTGTAGCTATTGACTCTGCAGACAGTTGGTGACTGCGCACTGTGCGCTTTAGCATGCGCTGACCCCGCTCTGTCATTTTACGTGCTGTTGTTCCCAGTTGCTTCCACTTTGTTATAATACAACTAACAGGTGACCGTGGAATATTTAGTAGCAAGGAAATTTCATGGAGCACCTGAATCCAATGAATTGGAGGGGTGTCCCAATACTTTTGGCACTATAGTGTATCACAAACAGTTGTATAGAATATGGACATGGAATGCTGCTTAAAAGATTAGTATTAACATTTGTTGTAATTATATTTTTTGTGCATCCTGGATACCCACACCCGCCTGCAGAAGTTAATGTTGTTACGACTTGAGAGTATCATTACTGCCCTACCAACGAGTGATAGGATTGTACATGATGGCCTACCAACAAGTGATACATTGTATACGTTATTGGCTTGTTTATGTCATATGTGTGATTTATGCGTTGACTAATGGTAGGGCTTTATGTAGAGGAACAAATTTTGCAGCAGCCTTTTCAGCCTTTAATACGATTGGTCAATAAACATATAGATTGTATCTACAGTGTAACATGTCATTAATAATACAGATGTACCTATAAGGTCCCATAAATTTGTTTTCTTGGTATTTTATACAATGAATAGGGATGTTGGTATAACACATGAGGGGGCATAACATTCTTACCATGCATAAATCTTTATTGATATAACAAACAATTGACATTTCTTTTGTTACACTTTTTAAAAATACTTTATTACTTCTCAGTGCTGCTGATCTCCTGCAGCAACATCATGTCTACATGCACTCAAGAAGTGACCATGTGGCATTTCTTAAGGCGGGTTTCTCAATGGTGACAACAGAAGACCAGGACGGTGCACTGTGTTGTGTTGAAATGCCCATCGGAAGCCTGTGTGAAAGGATGCACAATTGGGTGAAAGAGGCAGAGGGTTGTCACTAAAGCAAGAAGTGCCTGAACAAGGACCATCATGGCAGGATCACCCGGTATTATTTGAATAAAAACTGATTTAATTGCAATTTATTTGAACAAAGTTCATTTTTTAATCCTTTATTACATCTCAGTGCTGCTGATCTCCTGGAGCCTCCTTGCAGCAACACTATTTTCACATGCACTCCAGATGTGGCTGCATGGCATTTCTCGGGGTGGGTTTCCCAATGTTGACAACAGTGCACTGAGCCCGAGCCAGTATGCTGAAACATTCATTGGAAGCCTATGTGACAGGGTAACAACACAGGAGCATGATTGGGTGAAAGGATCAGAGCGTTGTCACCCTATAACAGGAAGTAAATGGACAAGGACCATCATGGCTGGATCACCAAGAATTATTTTAATGAAAGCTGCAGTTTTAATTGCAATTTCTTTTAACAAAGTTCCTTCTTTATTTCTTTATTACATCTCAGTACTGCTGATCTCCTAAAGCCTCCTTGCAGCAACTTCAGGTTTACATGCACTCCAGAAGTGCATTAAATTTCTCAGGGTTGGTACCCCGATGGTGACAACAGTGCACCGAGTCTGTGCAATGTTTGTTGAAACATCCATCAGGATCACAATCGTGTTTTCACCATTTGTTGTATTTCAGTGCTGAAGATTGCCTGCACCCTCTTTGCAGCCACTTCCTGTCTACATGCCCTCAATCCAGTGAAATCTGCATGACATTTCCTGATGTTGACAACAGTGGACCATGCCTGTGTAATGTGTGTAGAAACGGCCACTTGTTCTCTCCATCAGAAGCCCATGTGACAGGGTGACAACATGGGAGCATGCACTCCAGAAGTGGCTGCATGGCATTTCCCAGGGTGGGTTTCCCAATGTTGACAGCCGTGCACCAAGCCTGTGCCTGTGTGTTGAAACATCCATTAGAAGCCCATGTGACAGGGTGACAACACAGGAGCATGATTGGGTGAAAGGAACAGAGTGTTGTCACCCTATAACAGGAAGTGCACAAACAAGGCCCATCGTGGTGGGATTACCAGGTATTATTTTAATGAAAGCTGCAGATTTGATATGATAAAGGAATGGGCTTTACATACCTTATACTGTACTATAACATTTACTGGCTCTTTAATTTCAGTACCTTCACAGAACAGAGACACAATGGAAAACCCCTCAAAAGAGCCTGAAATCTGCAGCGTCTTTCAAATCCCATATCATGGTGCAGCTCAGTGAACCTCGGGCATTGTTCACTTAATTAAATCGTATGCGGGGCCGACAGCTTCCAGGAGTGCTACAGTAAATGACAAGTAGCAGCTTTCCAGGAGCCAAATACTGCCAAATGCAACCGCGTCTGGGATTAGTCGGGGCCCCAAACCCACCACCAAGTTCCCTCAGAGCCCTCCCACCATCATTAGGCCGAGCCTGTCCCCATCGACACATTTATATGTTTTTTTCTTCTTCTTCCCCCCTCTCCGCATTCATCCGTCCTGCTAATTCCTGCCGCATTCAGCGGCCTCGCAGCTTAATCTTTTCTGTTACATAGAGAATACATGATGAAAAGCTGCATTTTCTGGGTACATGCACACATTTGAAGTGGATGAACCTTATGTGAAGTGACACACAATGCTGAATAGGAGCTGAATGGCGTCCGCGGCTCGGGACAGGGCAAGCCGGGGGGAACAAAAACAAGGCCCCAGCGATGGGCCATGGTGGCGGCAGCAGCGGGAGATGCTTCCCTGCAACATGGGTATAATGTCACTGTTTTCTCTCACACAAGCTGTGGGAAAGGAGACACCATCTGATGTTTGGTTGTCCCGGCTATGTTTTTTGGCAGTGGCCTTGTATGCCGCCTGGAGGGGAGAAAAGATGAAAAAGAAAAAAGAGGAGATGAAAGAAGAGAAGTCTATCGTCTGGCAGGGAGGACGGCTGGATGGACACAAGTGTCTTCTCCCCGGGATGATGGGCCGCCACGTTAACACTGTTCACGTGGTTTGAGTCATCTGTGGGTGACCACACAAGTGTCCCACTGAGAGCCACGGGCGGACAGACATTTACCTACATAGGACCCCTGCCTGTGCATTGGGGAGATAGTCCCTGCTGCAGAACAAGATCCCTCTATGGCTTAAACCTCTTCTGCCTAAATAAATGTTCTATGTCCCCTTTTTAGGTGTTCAAATCTGTCTAAAAATGTTTTATATTCCTAAGTTTAGGGGTGACATATGGATATGACCAATGTTCTATGTCCCTCTATCTAGATGGCAGATAGATGACGTGAGAGAGAGAGAGAGAGAGAGAGAGAGAGAGAGAAAATCTTTAAAAATTTACGCTTATCCAAGTATATCCTTCAACAGTATGAAAATTATCTTAAACTGGGCTACGTGTGCTTATTTACTTGTGTATTGAATTGTTATTAACCTCTGCGCAACCTCGAAAAGAAAGAAAAGCCTCTGGGCAACCTTGAAAAGAAAGAAAAGCCTCTGGGCAACCTCGAAAAGAAAGAAAAGCCTCTGGGCAACCTCGAAAAGAAAGAAAAGCCTCTGCACAACCTAGAAAAGAAAAGTCTCTGTGCAACCTCAAAAATAAAATAAAAGCCTCTGCGCAACCTCAAAAGGAAAAGCCTCTGCGCAACCTTGAAAAGAAAAGCCTCTGCGCAACCTTGAAAAGAAAAGCCTCTGCGCAACCTCGAAAAGAAAAGAAAAGCCTCTGCGCAACCTAGAAAAGAAAAGCCTCTGCGCAACCTAGAAAAGAAAAGCATCTGCGTAACCTAGAAAAGAAAAGAAAAGCCTCTGCGTAACCTAGAAAAGAAAAGAAAAGCCTCTGCGTAACCTAGAAAAGAAAAGAAAAGCCTCTGCGCAACCTTAAAAAATAAAGAAAAGCCTCTGCGCAACCTTAAAAAATAAAGAAAGACCTCTGTGCAAGCTCAAAAAGAAAAGCCTCTGCGCAACCAAGAAAAGAAAAGAAAGAAAGAATGAAAGAAAGAAAGACCGGGAATTCTTAATTTCACTCATTGAACTGCTTAGGGCAAATTGCCTTAGACAGATAACTCTTTTCTTTTACTTAGAGGGTGTATTTTATTTTTTGGGCAGGTTAGTTTAATCAGATTAGTGTTTGTATTTCTGTTTTTCCTTTTGTTTTTGTGGGTGTTTAGGTTTTATCTCTGCACTTTTTTCTACTGACAGTTTTCTTTCCATGAAAAACCCCCATAAATTATGAGGATAATAAGGGACCGTTTATTGGCTCAAAAATATTGCCGAGGAAGTTGAAGGAGCATTTGTAACATACAAGAGTCATTTAAAGTATCCTTAAAAACCACCTTAATTTTGTCTTCCGCATTGACTTCAATACATTTTGCCAAAATAATGAAAATTTGTCACAAACTTCACAAAATGTTCTAATTTTGCTAATCCCTAGTCCTAATTCAATGTCTAAGGATACATCATCAAGACCTGAATTACTGTGTGGAGAATGTCTATGGATCACAAGACTGGCTGAGCAAAATTACATATCTTTTGGCAGGTAAGAGTTGCCAAGTAGTGATGCAAGGACAAGGAAGAGAGCCCAGCAGCATATACTGTATGTGAGCAAGTGAGCAGTGTTATCTCTCATATGTCTATTGTAAAGCTTTTGTATAATAGACATGTGCGCCTTACTGTAATCCATGGTCGTTTCCCTTCTCTTTGCTGCACTTCCTTTTAAATCCTCATGTCTTCTAATGCTGGGGGAGAACTTCCCTTTGCAGCTGAGTGCCTCTTCCTGTAGTGCTGGCTCAGGTTGCAAACCTATACACAGACACCATGTATCCAGTTCAGAGACAAGGCAGTCTGCTGCAAAACAGAAGTTCTGCCCAGCATGAGAACAGATACAGATTTAAAAGGAAGAGCAGCAAAGAGAAGGGAAACAACCATGGATTACAGTAAGGCGCACATTACAGTATTGGTTTATGTTAAAAAATCTGAGGGTTTAATGTCACTTTAACTGTCGCTTCCTGAAAAAATGGTCATGGGGACTTCTTAAGTTGAGATTGTTTTCTTAGGTGATGCTCCAGTTTCAGACAGCCACAGAACAAGTGCAGATCAAAACTGTGGCAAAAAA
This sequence comes from Nanorana parkeri, assembly GCF_000935625.1. Classification (NCBI taxonomy): domain Eukaryota; kingdom Metazoa; phylum Chordata; class Amphibia; order Anura; family Dicroglossidae; genus Nanorana; species Nanorana parkeri. The sequence continues at coordinate 607,055 of NW_017307073.1, read as the reverse complement.
AGATGCAAAAAACGTGCAATTGGAAAAGTAGTGCAAGCTCAGTTCAAAACAGGGACACATGTTAAAAGACAGATTTGCACATTAAAAAAAAATGATCTAAGAGGCTAAAACTGTTGCTATCGCTTTTATAAATCCCCCTCCCCCCCCCTTGGGCGGTCCTTACCACTGCACCAAACAGAGCTTTGAGCCCGGGCTGCTTGTTGACATCGCCCCAGGAGGGCCGGTCCATGATGGCCTGGACTCAGAGGAAGCAACTTCAAATTGTAGCAATTGTATTTGAATTGGAACTGAACGTATCCACCTGCTTTCTATTCAATCTTATAGAATGATTTGTGTGTATCCAACAACATCCACATATCGTGGTTCACACTAGATTGAATAGAAATAGAGAAAAAACGCACAATGAAATGATGGTACTGGAGGGTATATGGGCCCCGTTTCCTTAAAACTGTTTATTTTAGGTATTTATATAGCGCCAAAAATTTATGCAGTGTTTTACATACTGGACATTCACATCAGTCCCTGCCCTCAAGGAGCTTACAATCTAAGGTCCCTATTATGCGTACAGGGCTGACTTAGACAGGAGCCAATTAACTGTCCAGCATGACCTTGGAATATCCACACAAGCATACTGTTTTGTGATTTTAACAAAAAATTTATTGAAAGTTCAATTGCTCAATCAAATTACCACGTGCATGACAAGCATAAAGCATTTACTGTCTTTTATTTCCAGAAGTGGCGGAGTTGGGACCCTTAGATTCCCTGGCTGGAGTACATGCAGACTCTGGAGCAGGAACGTCTAGGCGACTTTGTTACCAGCAGCCAAAGGGTTCCGTAGAGTGAAAAAGCCCAGTGTACTGATTCAGTGCTGGTAGACAGCATCATGAACATAAAATCAAATTCCCATGGTCAATTTGAATGGCAAATGTTCCTATTAGACAGGAGTGTTCATTTAAAAACATGTAATCTGGCCGATAATTAAAGACCCATCCCAGCCCAATAACTTCAAAACGCAATTCTTAAGTCACTTGTAAAAAAATACTTTCATTTTTCACGACAGCCTGGCATGTGAATGTTAATGGGCAGCCTTGTACATGAAATCTACGGTGCAATTAGCTTAATTAGCACAGTGGTGAGAGAACGAGGCATATGTGCTCATTAAATAATTTGTCATTTCATTGTTGAACCAACAAAACAGCCACTTTTCATTGTACCCTGCGATGCCACCCTGACCTCACGGGAAAAACAAAACACACTGTCGTGTGATGTGTGCCTGCCAACCGCTGCCAACCGAGCGGAAAGCTGACATCCATTTTGCATGCACAATCAGGACTCATTAGTAGTCAGCCCTTCAAAGTAATCTTAATCAGCAAACACATCTGCAAAAGAAAAAAAAGCTTAACAGATAATATGGACTACAAGTCCCAGAGTGTCCTGTGAGCCAGGGCTCACCTTTGTAGTATAAACGTAGGACAGTGGCCATGGCCGTAACTACAGATCACGGGGCCCCATAGCAAAAATGTGAGGGGAGCCACTCTGATGACCTCTCTCTGAGGGGTGAGTTATGATACAAAGATCCCAATGACTCCTCTTGTTCATCTGATTTTTCTCTAAACTGTAGACTTTACAGGGGATTAGTGTTGTCGTCAACTGCAACCACTCCAACCCTGAATGATACAGTACAGTATCTTCACATGTTCTTGGTTTAATTCGCCTCAACAACCTAATGCGGCCCTCTTTCAACCCCAGGTCCCATTGCAGCCGCCTGAGCTGCTATGGCTATAGTTACCCCACTGAGTGTGGCTGAGTCAGCGCTTTTAGACGCCCAACACAAGAAATCCCATGATTTTCAATGGCTCCTGTTCACACTTGAGCAGCAAGTGTCTAGCTTTGGAGTTTTGAGTGTTCCCGCTCACCCTGAGCTGCTCCCACTCCTACTTCCACTCCTTCGCAATAATACAAAAGTAACAGGGTGGCAAGGATGGTCTGTAAATGGCTGTGTTGGGTGGGACCCCCTTTGAATGGCTGTTCTGGGTGGGTGAGGACCTCATGTAAAAGGTATGATGGGTGGCTGGGAACCCTTTGCAATGGCCATGGTGAATGTTGACAGACCTTGGAGGACCCCAATTAGAGGAGGACTATGGGAGAAGCGATGGTGCTCACATTATATAGCAGCCATGATGGACCCCCGTTGGAGGAGGAGTGGAAGCAGGGAGAGTGCTGCCAGAGTACAACAGCCACAGTGGTTGAACTGGCCTTGGAAGACCTCCTTTAGAGGTTTAGACTGTGTTAGCAGAGAGGTGGCTCAGTATATAGCAGCCACAATGGGTGAACAGGTTTTGGAGGACCCCCATTAGCGGGGGATTGGGGGAGCAGGGTTGTTACTCTTAGCATGTAGCAGACATGATGGAGCCCTGTTGAAGTAGAAGTGTGGTAGTAGGGGTGGTGCTCACAGCAGCCATGATGGGTGGACACGTCTTAGAGAACCCCTGTTAAAGGACGATTGCAGGAGCAGGGATGCTTCTATCAGAATACAGCAGCTACGGTGGGTGGACAAACCTTAGAGAACCCCTATTTGAGGAGGATTGTGGGAGCAGGGATGGTTCTGTCAGAATACAGCAGCTATGGTGGGTATACCGGCCTTAGAGAACCCCTATTTCAGGAGGATTGCAGGAGCAGGGACGGTGCTATCAAGCTGCAGTGCAGGGGACTAGTCAAACTGCAGGCAGACAATTTCCTACTGACAGTGTCAGGCTTACTCTTGCACTAGTGGGTAGAACTTTCTGAAAATAGATGTCACCAGCTCACAATTACTTTTTAAAAGGAACAATGGGCACCAAGTCATAGGCCTGGTCATAACCTAAAATAATTGTGAGTGAACCAAGAAACCAATTGAGTGAAACCAAGCCTATCGGTTTCTTAGACTTTGATGCAAAGCTATATGAGAAAGCTATATTTTTTGACATCTTGTTTACTGGACTAATACGGCTTACCCATTTATATTGCACTATATATCTATATATATATATATCTATATATATATATATAGATATATAGTATATATTGTATACGGTTCAGTGGAAGAGGTACTTACTGTATCCATAAATGCCTTGCACTCTAGGTAAGGGGCACAAAGATCTCCAGTGGACACCACAGGCTGAGTCTTTGCCTTGCCTTATAGCCAGGTACAACACTCCTACTGAACAGCTTTTATAGATTCTCAGCACAGTGTTATTTTTTACCCCCAGAAGTGAAGCACAAAGAACCATCTGACATCAGCCTTGTACATTTTTTTTTATTGAACATAGTTATAGGAAAGTATTTCTCACTTCTCCTGCAGGCGGTGGCTGGACGGATCACATGTTCCTGTTTCACTATTAGCACCGTAATTAGATTTCCTTACTGCACACTCTGAAAGCAAATTGGAAGCTCTATTCACTAATGACACACTGCAGACTTGTAAAGGTGACAGGACTGCAGAATGAATAGGGAATGGGAATCTATTAACAAGAACTATCCGAACTCCTGCTTGAAAATGTATTGAAATAGTCAAAACACAAGAAATAAGACTAGAGTGCTGAAACCTGGAGGGAGTCTGTTTTGCCGGTAGCAACCAATCGAATTTCAGCTATCATTTTTCTAGTGTAGCAACACTAGCCAACAATTGGCCATTGAGCCGGTCATATACAGTCACATAATAACATGAGAAAGGCGATAGTAAGAGACAAGAGACATTTGTAGTTAGGTTGCCTTGTAAGTAGTAACTAACTAAAGGGTGTAGCGGTCAATCTGTTTGCATTTAAAAATACATTTATTGATATATGAATAATTACAGAGCTGGAATAATTTGTGTCTTTCATATGTGCCTACAGTTTACCTTCAAGCGTTTACAGTATGGTGACCACAGGCAATGTGTAAAATATTTCCTGTGCAGCCTATCCTTGGTTCTGCAATTGTCACACATGCTATGTGCCTAATTATTTCTCTACAGAGTTCATATACAATATGGGGACACAGAAAGCAATACAAACCTAGTACAGGGTCTAACCCTTCCTCAACTTTATCCAAATAAAATAAAAAAGTTTTACCTAGAGATATACTTATATTTATATACAGCATATACTGTATTTGTGTATACTTATATAATATATTTGTGTTACCTGTTATAAATAAAATAGT
>NW_017307073.1:598389-602807 GCF_000935625.1 Nanorana parkeri | reverse complement strand
ATAGATGCAAAATAAAAAACAGTATCTAGGTGCCCCCAAACCTTCATATCCTCTTCTATTCTCTGCGTATTTCTGCCTGTTTCCCCCAGTGAAAGAAGAGAGTGAGACATAATTAACAAAAAACATGGCCTGGCCATTATTGAAGCAATGTCCTTGGCCCTGCTAGTTTTGTAGGTAAACGTTCCCTCTATCAATCTTCCCTTTAACCTTTCTGTCGGTGGGAGCAATAGCAACACCCCCTTCCCTCCCCTGAGCAAATGCTTCCTTTTTACGGGGAACAAAAACAAAGGAGGGCCGAGGTAAAAAGCTGGGTGGTATACTGCATCCAGCACAATGCAAGCAGTGTCTCTCTGTGTTTTACAACAGAGGAGGAAAGGACATGAATAAGCTGAAGATGTGGGACAATCCCACCATTTCAGACCTACAAACCCATCTTCTGTTCCTGGGGGAATTAAACAAAAAAAGGGGGAAATAGAGAGAAGAATGGAGAACAAATTAGCTAATCTCGGATTCTCATATCCAGGGAGCAAGGGAAAAAAAAAAAACACTTGCACATGGAGGCTTGGGCAAACTGAATTTTATTGCATGAGGTATTGACAAAGCTTAAGAAATGTGTGGAAGGGGGCATTGACCAGAGATCTGGGTACAATAGAGTGTAAGTGCTGGGCTCTCCTACTGCTCTGTGTCTGTAGAAAGTCCAGCTAAGCAGCAGTAAATGTGATGAGGCGAGCATATGACAATACACGGCCACTTCAGGCTGCCTTAAGAGGGTATTATAGGCAGGGAAAATGTTTGCATTGGAAAGATGACACTCTCCATTTTGTTAATAGCCCTCGTTTGTCCCTGGTAATCATTCCGACCACACTGCTGTCAGTTTTATGTTGTCTCTCAATTAAACGGGCCATCTAAAAATATAATGGCATCCTCTTTATCTTCTCAAGATACTTGCTGCTGTTTACCAGTGCTCAGATTGGTAAAGTACATGCTACAAAGCAGACAATGAGAATAAAGAGAGTGGGTGCATGTGACCTGAGTGATGGTATCTCATACACACAGGCTTAGTCAAGAAAGTAGTGCAAGGTATTGCATTGATACCTAAGACCAATAATCCTGATTAGGCATTCAGACCTCTTCTGAGATCTGGTTGCTTTGGGTTACTACACATTGGATTGATTAATTAATTAATGCTTTGGGTTACTACACATTGGATTGCATTGTATTGTATTAATAAATTAATGCTTTGGGTTACATAGTTAGTCAGATTGAAAAAAGACACAAGTCTATCGAGTTCAACCTATAGAGGGGTACTAAACATTGCATTGTATTAATGAATTAATGTTTTGGGTCACTACACATTGCATTGCATTGAATGAATGATATAATGTTTTGTGTTGCTACACATTGCATTGTATTAATGACTACACCCCACATTGTATATCAACAGTACACATGGGCATTTGGTTGCAAAAAATGGATAGCTGTGCTTGTTAAATATGCAATTTATGTTGGAGCACTCCATCACACAATGCATGTAGAACTGGAAGTGAAGATAAGGACAATTAAGTGAATAAGGGCCATCGATGATCTCAGCTATGAGGAAAGAATATTTGCTATTGTGAAGAGAATGAGGAGGGATATGATCATCTTTGAGTAAATTCATACTGTAAGTGGTCTATATAATGAAACTCAATTATAAATGATTCGCTTTAAAGTGACAATGTCTCTGCAAAGGGCCCCCTTCTCCTTTCAACCTCCGGCTCACTGATACTAACCTTTTCCAGCTCAACCCAACTGTTCCTTTACCTTGCTGATAATACCCTGTACTTCTAGGTATGGGAGAGCATTTGGCCTCCTCTAATATGAAACTACCTGGGTCGAGTAGCCAATTGCTAGGTCCTAGAACTGTCACATGACCAAGGGAGTCATGACACCATTCCCCCTAGTGTCTGACACCAGCCAGTAATGGGGATTTTAGCAATGAAGGAAGGACCAGTGTGGGAGCACTGGGAAGGTGTCAGGGGGGGCGCTTTGCAAACACACTGTCATTTTCGTCCTAAATTGTAGATTTAGGGCAAAGTAATTCCTTGCTGTGTTTCTAAATGTAAAAGACGTTATATGCATGTATAATCTTAGGGGAAAATGGATATATATATATAAATATATATTTATTATTATTTTTTCCCTCTATAAGATTATATGTGTTACCTGTAAAAGCCTCCCTTGTATAGACATCCAAAAGGTTATGTAGGGAGGGGAGTGGCAAACGAGCTGGACCAGCACAAAGAATAATTAGACACTTCTAGAAGAGGAGAGGACTATGACGTGCTAGCAGGGCTAGTATCAAGACACATTCAGGTACATATGCTATTTAATTTTAAAAATGTATTAAATGATTTTTTGTTAATGAATATATAACTAGATATATTATTATATAATTGAGTTGTTTAGAGTTTTGTTTCTGCCTGAAGTTCAGTTTTAAACTATGAAATATACAATGTCACACAAGAGCCTGTACTTTCATGGAACATAGAAAGGAATAGATTCAGAACATTGGAAGTGTCAGGTCAAGGGCTAACACCCCTTCCAGCAGCTTAGAAGCCTCTTCTTCCCTACTTTCTATCCCCATCCCTTTGTAGATTCTCCTTTCATGGGCACAGGGTGTGCATAAAATCTTATTCACAGACATGATGGACAGAAGAGATACATTGAAATTAACTTTTTTCATCCACAGCCCCTGAATATTGTCCTACCAGCCTCTTAATTGTATCAAGCAAGACAAAAGCTGCAGTCCCCAGCGTGTCTGAACATGTGCGGTCATTTGAAATGCTCACACGGTTGCACTAATATAGTCAGTCCATTTGCACAAGCAGCATTTATACCTTCCTTAAAAGAAAGCAAGTTCATATAAGAACGCATGGACATTATTATTATAAAGTCTATTGGACATTAAATGTTGGTGTCATGATTTGACTTGCTTCTTATACATGCCATAGCTTCTCAATGGTTTTTAAAATATAGAGCTGCAAGTCAGTATAATTAGCATGTGATGCTGAATGAGATAAAACAAAACTACGGCGAGCTCTTCATGTTATGAAATGCAGCTATTGACAGCTATGGCACTGGAGATTTGTAGCTGGATAGAAAGTACAGTGGTGCCTTGGTTCACGAACGTAATTCGTTCCACGATTCTGGTCGCGAACCGAATTGGTCGCGAACAGAATCAAATTTCCCCATAAGGTTCAAATACTGTACATTACTGTATGTGCTAAAAAGCACACAAAAAAGCTTCACCGCAAGTGTGCACAGGTCTGTCTGCAACCGCTATCTCGACTAGAGGAAGCCACGACCACGTGCCAGAGCGGGGAAGATGGCCGCGGTTGTATTCGTCACCCGATTTGGAGTTTGCGAACGGAAGCAACTTTTTGCAGAACTTCCTGATCGCGAACCGAATTGTTCGTGAAAAGAAGCGTTCGTGAACCGAGGTATTACTGTATTTCATAGAGTTACTGCAGCAACTCTGTATCCAGAGAAAATAATCAGATGCTAGCTATCCTAAATCTCTGCTATAAAATGACTAGCCTGACATGTACCTAACTGTAACATAGTTACTCAGGTTGAAAAAAGACACAAGTTTAGCCTATAGAGCGAGAAACAAAAAAATGTAAAACCTCCATAAACAGAACACTATGATCCAAAAAACCTTATAAAGCATGCTTTTTTTTAAACATTAAAGTGTAAATGTATTTCTCTTAGTTGGGTAAGAAAGGGTTAAAATGATGATCCGCACAATCTAGGACACTATTTTTGCAATAGCAATGCAATGGAGCGCATGGCATTGTGGTGCCATGTGTTCCGGTGCCAGCAATCACACTGGTGGCGGGAGGCATATCTGCAGTGCCAATGCAATGAGTGGCACCACCACACCCCCTCCCACCCCAGAACATGGGAAGCCTTTGTTTATGTGATCCAGTGCATTCATGGCACAGAACCGTGCCCTGAACGCATTGGATGGTGTGAACAAGTCCTTAAGCATTAACCACTTCACTTCTTGTAACTTTATACGCCTTATGGACCATAGCAACCTTTACATTTTCACCATGGGCCTGTTTATTTTTTTATTATTATTATTATATTGTAATAGTATTGTTATTGTTATATTACATATACAGTATTTATATACTGCCAACAGTTTGTGCAGCTCTTCACAACATATGCGGAGACAGTACAATTATAATACAGTACCATACAAAATGATTAGAGGACCCTGCTAAGGATAACGTTGTCATTACATAAGATAACAACGTAATACATGTATTGGGGGGCAAACTAGGCTTTTAGGAATTATTGTCTTGCAAAAATAGCTGTATTTTCTATGCAATTTATAGACAAACCAATGTAAATATATATATATATACTGT
>NW_017307073.1:572075-598340 GCF_000935625.1 Nanorana parkeri | reverse complement strand
TATATATATATATGTTTGAAAAATATTGTTTCACTGTGAATAAAAAGTATACACATTATTATATAATTTGGCTTGTTTAAAATGACTCTGCTTCTGGTACGAAGCATGGCAAAAATGTTTGCAAATAAAAAAGGGTTTTTTCAACTTTGCACAGAAAAAAACAAACAAATAATAACAAACAAAATGAATAAATTAAAAAAATTGTAAAAAATAAATACATTTTAACAAAGCAGAAAAATAGTTGGTGAGGGGGGAAATGAAGGAAGGAATTATCTCTGACTGATTAGGGTTAACTAAGGATTAATAAAAGTTTAACTAGACATATATTTTGAAAAAAGGTTGTTTTTTTTTACTTGTAAGGTTTCTATAACTGATACCATGTGCATCATGTGATGTCTACCCTTTGATCTACGTATCAGTAAAATAGTGCATATAATATAACACTGTTAGACTGTATCAGTCTGTAGACTATATGCAAGTGTCGTTTTACACAGGATCAGACTTGGCTAGCCTTGTGTGGCTATGTTGTCTGATCTGGTTACTAAGGCTAGCCAATGTACTGGGGCAGGCATGGGGTGACACAAGACATTTGGCCTGGGGAGGAGGACAGCAAAAACCAGCCATGGCTGTAGGTGTATGGACAGAGTAAGCTAGCTCTCTCTTTAACTATCCTACCCCATACTTGGCTCGTCTTGTGTGACTATGTTGTCTGATCTGGTTACTAATGCTAGCCAGTGCACTGGGACAGGTAAGGGGTGACAAATGACTTTTGGCCTGAATGGAAGGCAGAAAACCAGCCATGGCTGTAGGTGTATGGACAGAGTAGGCTAGCTCTCTCTTTTAGCTATCCTACCCCATACTTGGCTCGTCTTGTGTGACTATGTTGTCTGATCTGGTTACTAATGCTAGCCAGTGCACTGGGACAGGTAAGGGGTGACAAATGACTTTTGGCCTGAATGGAAGGCAGAAAACCAGCCATGGCTGTAGGTGTATGGACAGAGTAGGCTAGCTCTTTATTTTAGCCTTCCTACCCCATACTTGACTCGTTTTGTGCGACTATGTTGTCTGATCTGGTTACTAACGCTAGCCAGTGCACTGGGGTAGGTATGGGATAACACCTAACTTTTGGCCTGGAGGGAGAGCATTAAACCAGCCATGGTTCTAGATGTATGGACACAGTAGGCTAGCTCTTTCCTTTAGCTAGCCTACCCCATACCTGGCTAGTCTTATGTGACTATGTTGTCTGATCTGGTTACTAATGCTAGCCAGTGTACTGGGGTAGGTATGGGGTGGCACATGACTTTTGGAGGGGGAATGGGACAGGAAATATAATGTCCCTGCAATCATGAAACACTCTAAACAGTTACTGTACTTTTGTAATCCCCTTCCATTCTCTGGATATTTCAGTCCTTCAATTTTAACAATTTCTCATCGGAGAAAATCGCAGCACTTCAAGAGATTTAAAAAGGAAAAAAAAAAAGTTATTCACTTTCTGTAATCAGTTTCAAAGGTGTCGCAGGCTTGCTAATACCATTGTGAGCCTCATAATTGTGTGTCACAGCTAATTACTGCCTAATAGTTGTGCTGGGGACAAAGCCCTCAGTTTAAAAAAGAACTCTATTTCGTCTTGTATTCACGCATAATCTGAGTCTGAATGGTGGAGATTACATGAGGTAATATAAGAGTGATTTGTACCTGCTGCACTTCATAAGCTCTCTCTCCAGCTGTGGAGATCACCCCCTTCCTCCTCCTTTTTTAACACTAAGATTATTTGTCATTAAAATGCTCAGTGGCTGTCCCCCCCTCCAATCTGACTGTTGCCAGGAAGGTTTTTGAAGGGAGATTAGCAGGATTAGGAAAGGTTCACATATGTTCAGCTCCACTATTGGCATTCAAGACATCGTAGCTTCGCCACCACCCAGGAAGCCAAGGAAATGTGAGTAGTGAGGACGGTGATTGGCATACAGTTCGGGCCGATACTATGGAGAAATAAAAATGTCACAGGTATGATTCATAAGGTAACCTGCATCACTTTTTAAAAGTAACAATAATATAGTAACAAATTTGCTGATAATTATGAATTTTCTTTTTGTCATTTCTTACTTTGTCTCATCTTGGCTTGTGGCATTTTTTTTTTATTTAAAGAGACCTTGTCACCAATTTTAAAAAATGCAGGTAAAAGCAGAGTGACATCAAACATTTTAAATTTTTACATGCAGTGTTTTTTCTTTCAGTTAGGGATGAGCTATGGTTCGGACCAAACCGCCGGGCAGCACATTCCGGGCGCGGGAAAGTGTGTGTGGGGGGGAGGTGTAGTGGGATTCTGTAGTGCTGAATTCTATTATAACGTATTGCTGGGACTTGTAGTCCCGCATAGCTGGTGGTATTCTACATTGCTGTATGATGATTATACAGCAATGCAGAATAGCTCCAATTATGTAGGACTACAAGTCCCAGCAATGCATTATAGTGGGGGGATGCTGGTGTATTGGTTTTCTGCATACCTGACTTTTAATATAATGTATTGTTGGGACTTGTAGTCCCGCATAGCTGGTGGTATTCTGCATTGATGTATTATGATTATACACAGGGCCGGATTTACTCTCTCTGCCGCACCAAGGCTTCTGCCGCCCCGAGGTCGGGCCTCGGTGGCCTTGTGGGAAATCCGGGCCTGATTAAACAGCAATGCCGAATAGCTCCAACTATGTAGGACTACAAGGCCCAGCAATGCATTATATTTTTAAGTAGGGATACACCAGTGTTAATACTGGCGATTTTCACGAGTACTCATACTCGTGAAAATGCCTCGATACTAAACGCATATAGCGGTGTTCTGTCGAGAACGCCGATGTAGTCGAATTTGCCGACCTCAGCATCTGCGCTTACACACAGACCAGTATTATTGAGGGAACAGGGATTCATTTACAAAGTATTTCGTTCAAATTGTTAATTGTGACCGTTAATCATTTTCCATCCTTCATTTACTGCCATGGACGCTATATTATCAACGGTCACAATTAACCATTACAAACGAATACCTTGTAAATAAATGCGGGTTCCTCGGTAATCCCGTCCGTATGCAAGCGCAGATACTGGGTCAGCGTTCTCCACAGAACACCGTACTAAAATTTTAAACAAGCGGCTGCCCGAGGTCCCGCGCTTGCTGGCGACCTCGGCAGTATGGTTTTTTGCACCGGGGCCCTGAAGGTTCTAGTTACGCCTCTGACAGTAAACCCTCTCTGGTAGCATTAAACACAACTGCTAACAAGAAGCAGATGAAGGCCAGAGCTCTACATTGTGAATACTTTGTAATCAGGCAGTTAATAGCCCCAGGTCACTATCTCTTCTAAAAGTGAATAGAAATTAGCATTAGAATCGCATTTCCAAAGCTGGTAAACCCCAGAGAAAGGTGTCCTGCAATTGATTTAAAGCCTTGGTTCTCAACTGGTGGGTCGTGACCCAAAAGTGGGTCGCGACCCTGTGTTCAATGGGTCGCCACATGCCTTCCACTTTTCTCGGCGAGGCGGGATGGGATGAGGTTATGGCCGCGAGGGAGCTCCATCCATACGTACATTGCTTACAGCTCCCTCACGTGCCCTATAGAGGTGCCTGGACCGGAGTGACATCACATTCTGGCTGACGGCACCTCTACAGGGCACGCAAGGGAGCTGTCCCAGCAATGCACATATGGATGGAGCTACAGCACAGCACAGCAGCCCACACTGGGCCCCAGGCTGAGGATCCACTCCAGTTCTCGTAAGATAGGGAGACTGGGTAAACCTTTGGAGTGTGTGTGTGGTTGTGTGAGATTGTGTCTGTGGTTGTGTGAGATTGTGTGTGTGGGTGTGTGTGGTTGTGTGTGTCTGTCAGTGTTTTTTGAGGGCCCGTTCACACTAGTACTGTGCGATTAATGCACTGTATCACGCAATCGCACCTTTTGTGCATTCTGGTGTGGGAATTGTGTTGCATTGCCATTCATTTGAATGATACCCCAAACGCTCCTCCCACCCACACTTCGTACGCCCGCACCAGAACGCGCAGTACCCTAAGGCCGTGTGTTCCATTGCAGTGCGGCTTGGGTCACGACTTATTGACCAAGGACAAATGTGGGTCCTGAGGTTACACAGGTTGAGAACCACTGATTTAAAGTGTATGTCCAGCCAAAACTTGTTTTCTGAGTTCTAATTTAAATAGAGCAGGGAAGGGCTAAAATCCCTGTTGTGATTTAGAAAGATTTCCCCTCACTTCCTGTCCTGAAAGTAAGGAAGGATAGAACCCCTATCAGCTTTTGATTTTTGTCTGTATCTTTGTTGCCGATTCTCCCTCTCTTCCTGTTTGGTGAAATTATTGTCAGTGGAATACAAAGTGAAGGGAAATCTCCCAGTGGAGACAATGGTTTTAGCCCTTCCTCACTCCTCAAGTTTTTGGCTTGGCACTTTAACTGTCTTTTTTTTATTAATGGAAGCTTCAGATGTGAAATAGAGCAAACCTCAAGAAATGTGCCTAGAATGCACAAGTGCCACTGGCCATCATTCAGCCTGAAAGAGACCCAGGGCTGAATCGTCATAGAGTGACTAAGTCTTGGGGGACAGCAGCGGAGACAAACGGAGTATTGCTTTTATTTGAAACCTATTGGGGGATTTTTTTTAATTTGGAGGATTCCTCTTTTTTTTTCTAAAAAGTTTTGCGGAATTTTGTTTAATATTTTGCCCAGAGTTGGACTTTCAATGCTATGGCCCATTGCTGACAGTGCTTCCAGACCAGGGAACCAGTGCATTTTAAATGATACCCAATAATACCCCTGTATCCACATTATTGGAGTTACCTAGTTATGCCATATGGAAAAAAAGGTGATACGTGGAAATATTTAATCAACTTACATTCTCTCCCCTCTGTCAACAGTTCTATATCAGCTCCCATTCCCCCTTTACTATTAGCTTTCATTTCCCCCTTCCACCATCAGCTCCTTTTCCCTCCTTTTCCAACATATTTGAACAGGCAAACAAATCTTGATTAAAACAGTGCCCACAGATAAAAATGACAAACTTTTATAATAACATAAGAAAATGTGCCTTTTTAATAATTTATTCAACAAAAATATGAATTATAGTATATAGATGTAATAGTGTACTGTGGAAAAAGTAAGTACATCCTTTACATCAAAGGCTGTTATTGCCCCTTGTAGCAGAAATCACTTCTTGTAGTGATTTTGTACAACTGCCCACCAACCTCTGAAACTTTTGGCCACTTCTTCATGCAAAATATCTTCAGTTGCAAGATGTTTGTGGGTTTCCTTGTATGAACTGCTTGTTACAAAATCCCCCTATAAAATTTCAATGGAAATCAATTCAAGGCTTTGACTAGATCAGTCCATAACCCTCTAAGATGGCCTCACCTTCTCAACAAGCACACTTTGATATGATGCAGACTGTACAGTTGAATCAATAACTGTGAGCTGCCCAGGCCCTCAAGCGGGAAAGGAGCACCAAACCATAACATTTCCACCTCTTTGCTCCACATCTTTGGCCCACATCTTCCACGTCTTCGGTCAGCAAACATGTCTACTGTTAATGTCACCAAGCAACTCTTTGATTGATCATTCTTCCTCGCGCTGTTCCAGAAGTCCGGGTCTTTGCCTGCATTTAAAGGCAAACTATATTTTTACTTTAATGTTCATTTTGGACAGCAAAGGCTTTTTCTTAACACACCTCACATGCAGGTTGAATTTGTACAGACTTTTTCTAGATTTTAAATTCATGCATTTTAAGTCCAGCTGTTGCAAGAGTTACCTGGACACCCTGTAATGAAATTTTAGGGTTCTTGGAGACTCCTTATCGCATCAAACAGTCAGCTCTTGGGATGAATTTGCTGGGCCGGCCAGTCCTGGACAAATTAGCAGCCGTTGAAACCTACACCACTTAGAGCTTATTTTCCTTATTGTGGAATCATTTGGCAATCTTTTTAAATCCCTTGCCAGACTCATGGGCATCCATAACTTTGTCCGAGAGCCATAGAGAGCTTTATAAATCTTGACATGATGACACTACTCATGTAAATAGCAAAGAGAACAACAGACCCGAGATATCTGAGGTCTAACCGCTTCATGATTTTTAATGTTAGAGATATGTCCTAAATAAAACAAAGTTTTTAGAACGTATCTCTGACATCCAGCTCCTCTCCCCCTGCTATTACTGGAAATTGCTTGCTGTCAAAATGACAGCCGCTATTGCTTTGTATTACACAACAGAATTTGTTGTCAAAATGCCGTTGTTCCTGTGCAAAATGACACCTGCAGATAGACGGCGTAAATACAATGAATCGACGGTTTGTTTTAGTGTATTTACTGTGTCATTTATATCTAGATCAAAGGTTTTACAGTTCATTTAAAGAAACCTTACAAGGTAAAGCAAAAATTCCTATTTAACCCCTTATAAATCCCTAGTTAACCCTAATCAGCTGTAGGTAACTTCTTCCTCCACTTCTTTCCTTAGCTATTATTTTTTAGTTTTTTTGTTTCATTTGTATTTTTTATAACTATTATTAATATATTTTTTTTTGGTTTTCATTCATTTTGTTTGTTAGATTTTTTCAGTGTCACATAACAAAAAAAAAGTTGCATATATACATAACTCATTCTACTTCTAACCGGAATCTAAACCCAATAATTGTACGTAGGTGCAGCAGTGGAAGCGGATGGCGCCGCCAGTCAATCCATAAGAAGTAGTAGAAACCCTTGGGACACCAAAATTCCTTGCATCCAATCTTCTTTATTGACATGATCAAGGTGGTTTCACAGTGTATGGCAATGTTTGCTTGCCTAAAGCTGGCCATACACCTATAGATTATCTGCAGATTTTCTGTGGTCAGATGGAAAAAGTGCAACAGATTCCTCCATCTATGCTAAGCTGTGTGGATGGAGGAATCTCCCGCTGGGCCAAGCTTCAGTATCTTGATAGTCGGCCCTGCTGGCTCTCAAAATACCTGAGCAGTGCCTTCCTCCAGTCAGATTGTTCAGGTATTGTGAGAGCCAGCGGGGCCGACTAGCAAGATACTGAAGCTTGGCCCAGCGGAAGATTCCTCCATCCACACAGTTTAGGCTGGAGGAATCTGTTGCACTTTTTCCATCTGACCATAGGCTGATAGAAAAAAATCTATAGAAAATCTACAGCTGTATGGCCAGCTTAAAGGTGAACTACGAGGCGAGTAAAAATCACTCATCCTCATAGTTCGAGCCGACGTGTGACAATGAAACTGTCGCACGTCGGCTCAGTAGATCGGGAAGTGAGCGAACACATACCATCGCTCGCTCAATGCTCCATCATCTCCCTGCAGAGAGCTGTGACTGTCAGTCACGGCTCCCTGAAGGGATTCCCCCCCTCCCGGCTCCAATCCTCCAAAGCTGACTGGAGGAACGGACAGAGGAGGAGGCAGGTACAGCTGGCTCTGGCTCAAGATAGGCAGAGCCAGCTGTCAATCACGCAGCTGGGTGGATCTCGACAGTAATGTCGTGATCCGTCCCGGCTGCGGCGGTCTCAGTATACCTCAAGCTGTAGCTCGCGATATACTGAGCTTTGGGTCACGGGAGGGCGCTAGTATATGTCCTCCCGTGACCCTTAAGAGAACTATGGGGAAAAACACTTACTCCCCTCGTTCTCTTTTAGGAAGGAACCAGATAGGGTTCCGCAAGGTTGCCATACACTGTGAGACCACCTTGATCCTGTCAATAAAGAAAATTTGACACAAGGAATTTTGGTGTGCAAGTGGTTTCTACTTTTTCTTATATAACAAGAAAGTGCACAAAATTGGAAAAAAAAGCATCTTTTTTATTTGCAAATAATTTTTCCATACTTTGTACCAAAAACATAATTTTAATGTCATTCTAAGCGAAATAAATTATAGCATAAAGTGTAGACATGCATTTACAGTGAATACATTACAGTATGCATACATTAACAGTAAAACTACTTTTTTTAAACTAACACTGGTCATATTAAAAAAAAATATATATATATATTAAATTAAAAGTATTAAAAATATATATTCAATTGAAAATAAAATCATTATGTATGGAGTATATGAACTTCTAACTTTCTTCTGGCACTCATTTACAGTATGCTTTTTCCCGGTCCATGATTTAAATGTATTGAAGCCAGACCCCGCCAGGGAACTAGCATTTTCCAAAGAAGGCCAGCAATGGCAGCCCCCATACTTTTCTTATGACAGAGTCACTTTAATACAGTAACAGCTGTGCTTCCCTTTTGAACACCCAAAGGGCTACAAAACAGCATGTTTGGCCTTCCACAGTGTCAAAGGTTGAACCCAACATGTCCGGTTTTCAGTAGGACATATTGTTTCACTGCCTGGTCTCAGCAGATGGCCTAAAAATAAATAAATAAATAAAATAAAGTAAAAAAATTAAAACTTCAGTCATTCAAACAGGCAAAGAAAAAAAAAAGTCATATCCCTAAACTAATACAGAGATAAGAACTCACAAACAGAGCCAGGGATAAGGAGCTCAGATATAAAGTATATAATAAGATATTTACATATTTACATTGTATGTGCCTTCATTTCCATCTCCGGCCTAGCCGTCAAGTAAGTGCGCGCACACCGCTCCTTCTGTTTGTGTTTACTCGTGCTAAATAGATTATGCTAATCAGCCGCATAAATTCATGCAACTCTTATTATGGCATTTTAATCAGGCCGTTTGCCACTGCACGCCTTCATTAGAATTCCCCTAATCTCACTTGTTAGTGTAACAAACAGTAATAAATGCCGCGGAAAGTTGGATTAAGACTCAGGCAGGGAGACATTAAAGGAGGAATATGGAAATGTCTCAAATCTTTGCATTATTTATCTAAATGTCACCTAAACAGTTCAGGGATATCCAGCTCATTATAAGGAGGAGGGTGGGGGGGATCCTGAGGACCCAAAGACAGTAATTAGTTTTCTTGTCTTGTGCTGCTGCAATATGATTCTCGTGAAACCGATACCATTTTTTTTCTAATTTGTAAGGAAAAAATATAATTCTGAGGCTTCGGTTTAACCAGTTTGTTGCTGCTAAAGATAAAGGTTGCTGTGGAGAAGCAGTGGACACTGACTCTGCCTGTACCATTTTAAAGGGAAACTTTTTTGTATCCTTTTATTTCTGTAGTTATTTTGTATGCATTAAGGCAGGGGTCTGCAACTCCAGCCCTCCAGCTGTTGTGGAACTACAAGTCCCATGAGGAATTGCAAGACAGACAATTACATGCATGACTCCCAGAGGCAGGGGCATATGGGATTTGTAGTTAAAACACAGCTGGAGGACCAGAGTTACCCACCCCTGTATAAAAGTGTATTTTAAATTTGAGAAACCCCACAACTATATGTTGGTTTTGTGTTCCCATTCACACGGCATACCCAATAATACGTTTTTTTAAATATATTTCTTACCTTTTTGGTTGTTTCTTTGGAGCAGATTTATAAATACGACTCTATGGGCAGTTTCTATTGCTTAGAATTAGGGATTATTATTATTATTATATAGGATTTATATAGCGCCAACAATTTGCAGTGCTTTACAATATAAGGAAGACATTACAATCACAATACAATTCAAGACAAGATGGTAAGGAGGGCCCTGAATGAGCTCAGGTTCGGAATAAAGTCCGAACCTGAGCTCCTACAAACACAAAAGGAGCTCCTCGGAACATGGCAGGAAGCTCCTTCAGCTGCTGCCCAATTAGCTGCAGCAGGGGAATACCCCACCCCCAGCTGGACATATGCAAAGGGACGTGATGCAGTGATGTAATTGACCTTATATGGCTACATACCTATATTTGGTAAATTACACTGACCTAATGTGGCCATAAGGCCATAGATGGTCAATGACATGAGCACAAGCATCACTGATCTCATTGACCTTATATGGCTACATACCTATATCTGGACAGTGACATTGACCTGATATGGTCATGTGACCAAATCAGGTCAATGATGTCAGCACCCCTTATTTTCTAGTGAAGCTGTGGCTGGGCAATGCACAGCCCACAGCTGATTGGGCGGGCGGGCAGCACTTCGGGGTTCAGAGGAGCTCAGGTTCGGACCTGGTTCAATCTGAACTTGAGCTGATCTCGACTTGGAATAGGTGGCAATGTGAAGATAAGGGGCAGACTGAGGGGCATTTTTCTAAAAGTGCATTAATATAAAATGCAGATGCCTTGAGACCTTTAACCCTGTGTTAGGACAGACAGAGTGTTCAAATCTAATATACAATAGTGATAGTGAGATCTGCCGGCACAGTACAGACAGGGTTAAACATTAACTCCCCAGTCCCCTCCTTAACATAGCAGGGGGATGCTAACTAAGATGTATAAGCAAGTAAAAAGCAAGTTTAAAATATAAGCAACCATTTTTTTTTTAATTATGCAATGTGAATGGCCACATGTAGCAAATATAAAATAGGTGTTATCCCAATTTGGCTGCAAAAAAGGAAATACACTTTAAATTTGCTTTGACACTCAGTTACAGAGATTCCCTCTCATTTCCTGTCTGACAAAGTGTTTTTTTTTTTAAATTTAGGGATCGATAGTATGGGGAAGAATTAGATTTGTAACATATAAGTCTTTCTATTTTATTTTTTTGCTAAAAAATATTTTTGGTAAAGCAATACACATATTTTGCGTTAAAAAATACAAATATTCACGGGAATTTCCGGTTTTAACAACAACAATTTCTTATATCTAAGACAAGTGAAGTAAATTGCCTAAACCTAAAGGGTCTGGTAGGAATTGGGAGGGAGACCCCAGCAGGTTTTATTTTTGCTGGGTTTAAAAAAAATAAAATATTGAATTCTGTTCGCTAACCCAGAGGTAGAAAACAGAATGCTGAGCCGAGCATTCAGCTATTCACTCTCTGCTGTTCGGCCCCTTTGAGAATAGGAGCGAACAGCTGGGACTGAACTGCCGAACGTTCGCCTCAGCAGATCCAGATTTTGCATCGGCTCAGGATTCTTCCTTTAGTTTCGGCCGAATTTGCTGAAGCTGAAAGGGAAGTGAAGTAAGCCAAATTCAGCCGATGTATGGCTAAAAATAATCGTACTGGGCTGCTGTGAATAGCCTAAGATGCTTCAGCTCCCTTTACTTCGGCTGGGTTATTCATTCGGCTCCCTTCGGCAGCTTAGTAAATACCCCCCCTAGTCTTTGTACATAACATCAACAAAAAACTAGACAAATATATAGAAGGGGATTTATCACAACTGGAGCAGACAAAATCTGGAGCAGCTGTGCATGGCAACCAATCAGGTTTTCTTTTTCATTTTCAAATCTTAACTGAGAACCGGATTGGTTTGCCTCTGCAACTGCTCCAGATTTTGTCTGCTCCAGTTTTGATAAATTCCCCTCCATAGTGTTTTTACATTATTATTTTATCATTTCTAGTAGGAGAGCTCATCAATGAATCCTAATAATATAAAAAAATAATATCATGTAGAATATCAGTAAACATGTATTTTCATAATGTGTGTTAGAAATGAATGAATATCAATGAAGCATTAATAAAAGCAATCCTGTACATATTTACATTTCAGATGTTTAATATTCGCTTTGTATTTACTATATTAAGCCAGTGTGGCTGTGTGATAACACTGGATCTGTGCTGGTCTGATCACACTCCAGTTTGATCAGAGTATCTACTGTATGGTCAAAAGCTATGTACAAAAGTTTGTACATTTTTATTTATTGAAGATGCCCATAGAATGGACTTCCACAATACACTGACACTATTTACTCAGCCCTGTTAACATGAACTTTCTTGTGTCACAGCTCGCAGAGCCTGCCTTCTGAACTACAACTCAATATTTGAACAATGTAACATTATCAGTGCTTACTGGAAGCAATCCATGACGGGATATGTAGTCTTGAGAAATTGAGATTGCAGCACAGTGGTGTAGTGGTTAGCGCTTCTGCCTTGCAGCACTGAGGGTCCCTGGTTCAAATCCCAGCCAGGTCACTATCTGCAAAGAGTATGCATGCTCTCCCTGTGCTTGTGTGGGTTTCCTCTGGGTACTCCAGTTTCCTCCCACACTCCAAAGACATGCTGGTAGGTTAATTCTCTAAGTTGGCCTTGTATATATGTGAGATAGGGACCTTAGATTGTAAGCTACTTGAGTGTAACTATGTAAAGTGCTGCGTTAATTATCAGCAATGTATAAATACCTGTAATAAATACATCAGGGAAAGAGACGCAAAGCACACTGGGGGGGAAGTTGTTGGAAGTGATGGGCAGACAGAAGGCAGCACTCGCTACATAAAAGGGATTTTTACAGCAAGCTTTGATTGGGTTATCAGAAACATCTCCAGTATGTATGCTGTATGTATGCTGATGTTATAACAGGAGAGGATATGCTGGGACTTCAGAACTGCTGTAAGGCCATAAAAATGCAATTAAAAACTTTGTTTGTTTCTGGATTGGAACACAGGTATATTGTACTTAATGGGGGGCATGCATGCTGGTGTGTAAACATCCATAACAAAAAAATTATATTTAAATATATGAATACATAACAAAACTACGGTACCCCAAAAGATTTTATAGGATGTCAATTTAGAGTTGAACAATAATATTGGCCCTAGAATTATTGTTCTCACTCTGGCGTGCGCACCAATACCTAACTTGTATTAATATTGATGTGTTATTTTTTTGTATTTAGGCGCACCTGACGCGTGTTTGCGTTAGTATGTGCATGTATGCAGGGGACGGGGGACTTTAAACTTTTTTGGGTTGTTTTTACATTTATTTTATTTTAGATTTATTTATTTTTATTTTTTTTGCTATCACATAGAGGGGCTCACAAGTCTCATATGTAATAGCACTTTAGTGGTGACAGGTTCTCTTTAAGAACATATTAGGGGTCTATTTAACTCCTAATGTCACCTTTGCAGCCCATTGAAGCTGATCATGCACAGACCACTGGCAAGAAGATCAGCGAATGGATGTTCACTGGTCTCTCTCCACCGACACCTGTGTTCCCGCTGCCCAGGAAAAGTGGCAGAGGGGGGCACAAATTTCAGAGTCCATGGAATTTGTACAGTTGCCTAAATCACTTCAAGTGTAAAGCCGGCCGTCAGCTTTACATATGACAGACTTAGCCAGGGTTCTGCTAACAGGACCCCACTGCTGCTGCCATATGGCATTCATGAGTGGCAACAAAAGGGTTAGTAAAATTATATTTTTAAAAACACCGAGTATCATACTATAACTTGTCTTAAAGTGGAGCTGCAACTGAATGGACAGGTGGCCCATGGGTCTTCCCTGTTCAGAGGAGCTCAGGTTTGGACCAGATTCAATCCAAACCTGATCTCATCCCTTGCAGTCAGCGTATAAAAAGAACTCACAAAGTTCCGAAGATTTCTGAAATAATATCAATTTACACAGTTCAGTCCAGGGTTCAGCTGAGGCTCAGTAAATGACAGAGCAGAGATCTCTGGGATGTATGGGGCTATTGCTATTATTTGAGATTACTGCTAACAAGAAACATAGATCACTGTACAGTTCATGGGAAAAAAAGGATATACAGTAGTACCTTGGTTTACAAGTAACTTGGTTTGAGAGCGTTTTGCAAGACAAGCAAACATTTCCGAAAAATTTTGCCTTGATATACATGCAAATGTCTTGCAATAAGAGCAAAATTTTGTAGAAAAGCACCACCCGAATAAGGCTGTAGCAGTGCGAGCGATGAATCTGTTTAACGACAATGCAACATCACATTGGATATATTCCTTGTTAAGGTTTCACGAAATGAAAAAGATTCCATTGAGCCAAGAGATAGCAGTGATTCCGCTAGTGATAGTGAAAGTCGTCCTACACAATATTCCTCCTCACACCAGCCACGAAGTATCGGTAATTGGTTTATTTTTCTTTATATTTTGTACAGTATTATATTAAAGTACAGTATTGTAATAAGTTTTATATGAATATTTTTGGGTTGTGGAACAAATCATCTGAATTTCCATTATTTCCAATGGGGAAATTCGCTTTGATATATAACCGCTTTGGATTACAAGCATGCTTCCAGAACGAATTATGCTCGTAAACCAAGGTATTACTGTATAAGATATAAAGAAATCTTACTGAAAGATATGCAAGAAATGATTCTAAATAATATGTATATGTTGTACATAGTGGGTATAATATATATGTACACTGAGTGGCCAGATTATTATGACCACCCCATCAGTACTTCGTTGGGCCACGAGATTGACTAGTCGCTGACGGCACGTTCAGACCCAGATTTTCGTCTGACAGTCCGGTCTTTAAACACTTTAACAACAGCTGCTCTTGAACATTTAACGAATTCTGCTGTTTTGCTGATACTCGCTCCATGGCTCCGAGCGCCAACAATCATCCCACGTTCAAAGGCTGTTAAATCGCATTGTTTACCCGTATCTTCAGAAACAAATCACTTCTACTGTTGTGGCAAACAACCTGCTTCCCTATTTATAATGGTCTGGCCCTCTAGCAACTTCAGCGCAAAATTCTAGCTAATTTGCCTACAAACGTCAGGTGGTCATAATAAACTGTCCACTCAGTGTATATATATAATATTGTGGCATCAACATAATTTAAATTGTAAAGATTTTGTCATCAGAAAAGTGAGAGAGTGGAAATCCTACATTGTGGGCATCTTTCTGGTGACAACTGTCTAAAGGTGGCCATACACCTTACAACCAACGCACGACTTTCGTTGTGTGATGGTTGTAAGGGGATTAAAAGTTCGTACGACCTGCCCATCATGGACAGGCAGATCGTACTTGCAATCATCGCAAGTCCTCCCAGCTGAGGGGAGGGCTTACAGATGATTGCAATGGTGAGCGGGCAGTGTGCGCCTGCGCACCTCGGGTCGTGCGGCTTTCGTCTTGTGATCGAGCTACCAACCCGCCGAAAATCGTACAATTTTCGGCGGGTTTTCTAGCGTGCTCGTAATACGAAAATTGTGCGACTGTACAGTATATGCGGTCGCACGCTGCCCATACACCTTACGATTATCGTACGATCGCGGGATCACCCGATAATACACCTACGATAATCGTCAGGTGTATCTCCCTCATTTTGAAGAGATCTCCAAATGCCACACGTATGCAAAAAAAAAGAAAACTGACCCTACTCTATTCAAAAAAAAATAAGTTTGGGCTTTAGATCTATTTTGGCAATATTTTTATATTATTATTGTTATTATTATTAGTAGTAGTACTGATAATAATAATAATAATGTTATATTATTTTATTTTCTATGCAATCTAAAGACAAAAAGACATAACAAACCTAAAAACAATGTGCTATTTTTGCTAGTCTGAATGTAATTTGAAAACAACTTGTGTTACTTTAGACAACAAGTGTGTCAATTCTTCTCTATAATTTGTCTTGTTTGTAATGAAGCTACAATAACATTTTTAATGAAATTATATAATATGGCACAAAATGAAACAAGGTGGCTTTTTCCACTTCAATCATCCAATCATGTACAAGCAAACATCAATTTTCCTTGCATATTGTTGGGTATGCAAGGTTCCTTTTATTTATTTTTTTATTAAATTGACACTAAATTTAGGAGTTAAATCTAAAAAATACATTCAAGTACCCTAACTATTACCAAAACTGTATCTTATTTGTGTGTCACTCGGCTGTAGATCCTCAAATCATCTCTGAATTGGTGCCGACACTGTCCTTTCTTCTGGAGGGTGGCTGCTTGTGTTCCCCATGGTCCCTGTGTGTGTTATAAAGTAGTCACCGCTCCAAGCTCACTCCTGTGATGAACATCAACCTCAATACAAATTAGTAAACTGAGCATGAGATTGTAGTCCATCACAGGAGCGAGCTTGGAGCGGTGACTACTTTACCACACACACAGGGACCATGGGGAACAAAGGTAGTCACCCTCCAGAAGGAAGGACAGTGTCAGCACCAATTCAGAGATGATTTGAGGATCTACAGCCGAGTGATACACAAATAAGATACATTTTTATAATATTTAAGGTAAGAGTTTAGTGTCATGGTTATTGCGCTTACTTTATCCAGCAGACAATCTCTACTCTACTTTAAAAAATGATTAATGATGTACAACGATGATGTACAGATCAAATACATGATGTACAAGAATGATGTACAAATCAAATCTTTTGCTTTGCACATACAAGAACTTAATACATTGTGACAATAATATTGATACAGAATATTTATAAACAAAGTCTGCATACAGTCTTCAGTTATACAGTAGCCGCTATCAGCACTCCTGCAATACAGACCAGGACCTGGCTGTTAACCCAACAACCGATTCTGGGGCTTTCAGACGACTCAGCAGGGCAGGAAGGCCGGAGAATATAAAGGAACTCCTGCAATAAATAAGTTAACATTTATAGTATTCATGTACAAATTAATTTCTGAGTTAGATGTGGACGGTACTCGATGATACTGGACACCTTTATAACTATGTACCTATGACTGTTCATATATTACCTGTTACATTTCAGTAAATAAAGAAACTGAAAGAAAATGATCCAAAAAATGCAGCTGATCTATGTGATAATGGGGTTGGTTTACTGAAGGCAAATAGACTGTTCACTTTGCAAAGGAATTTACACTTAGCTTAGTGAATGTGGGGAAGATTCACTTTCCCGAAAATACCCAATTTTGCTTGCACATGATTGGATGATGGAAGTCAGCAGAGCTTAGCTTTCCCTCATTTACTAAGCTAAGTGTAAATTCCTTTGTGAAGAGAACAGTCTATTTGCCTTCAGTAAACCAACCCCATTATCACATAGGTCAGCTGAATTTATTTGATGAACAGCCTATTTGCCTTTAGTCAATCAACCCCAATGTCGCAACTGAATAAAAAATACATTTTAGTTTGAAAGAAACAAAAGCAAATAACATCCATGGGGTCTATTCACGAAGCAGCCGAAGGATCTAGCCGTAGCTTCGGCCGATCCTTCGGCTAGCTTTGGCCCCAGGACCCCTTCGGTTCAGTAGAACCGAGGGGCTGCTGTACAGGCTATACACAATAGCAGAACAGCCGAGCCGAATGCCGCTCAGCGGCATTCGGCTATTCACTCACTGCTGTTCGGCATCTATAAGAATAGACCGAACATCAGCGAGTAGCCTGCCGGAGGTTCGGCTTACCCGATCCAGATGTTGGATCGGCTGAGTCGAACTCCTCCTGCACTTCGGGTCGGCCGAACATGCTGAGCATGTTTGGCTCACATCACTTCAGGTCGGTTTTTCACTCGGCTGCTTACGACAGCTTAGTGAATAGACCCCCACATGGTGATAGAATACAGAATACATCACGATCTGTGCTTCTGTGCAATAGGATTTTTGTTTTACTTGTCTCTGGCTTCAATTCTATTGATTTTAGGTATATACCATTTATCTAATGAATGGATGATTCTGTCAAGTGTTAACAGTGCCTCTTCAGGTTGGTTTTGGAAGTGCAGTCTACATGAAATTTAAAGCTGAACTCCAGGCTATATAATGAGCTTTGGGTCACGGGAGGAGGTTAGTATGTCCTGCCATGACCCTAAGAGAACTATGGGAAAAAATACCTACCCCATGGTACTCTTTTAACTATCTACATCAATAGCCACAAGGGATATAAATCCACTATGTGTGCTCCACATGCCTAGGAAAACTCAGTTGTTACCATGTAAAAGAAGTGGTTATATCATCATTGTGTTGCTCTCTGTCTGCAGACAGTAGATCTGGGGGACGGATCCAGCAAGCCCCACCCACTACGGGTTGCCTACAGAAAACTACAGGGGGGGGCGGAGACAAGACCACGCATTCTGCACAAGGAGAGAGGAGCAGTGACTGGTCTTTATTACAGGAAGCGCCAAATCTCACACTGGATTACTGCACAGAAGAAATATACAAAGTTCACCAAGGTTCAAGGAAGAACACATATGGCTCTTGTATGAGGACAATAGTTGCTTATCCCGGAGTTCAGCTTTAAGCTGCTGTCGAAATCTAAACTTTTATTGGGTCAGTGTTTTCCTAGCAGTGGATCAAACTTCTTGTCTGCAAGGGTAACAATTAGGGATGCACCAATATATCGGCTGCCAAAATGCAAAATGCCGAAAGTGCCATTTCTGGCCGATATAGCTGCGCATAAGTTCTTTCTCTCCTCCCCACTGGGCGCTGCTCTGTGTCCTAGCGGGGAGGAGAGAAACTGTCACAGCTGGCCGAGCGCTGCAGGAGGAGAGCGCTATGAGTGGCCGTCGTCTCTCCTCCAACAGCGCTCAACCTCTGGTCACAGATCAGACAGCCAGCTCCGCTCGCTCGGCCTCCTGTGACAGCGTGTCAGGATGGAGAGCGGGTACAAGCAGTCAGGGATCGCTGAGTGTTTGTACATGATTGAGGACATGGTATGGTTACTATATCCTCCATTATGAATGAATGGGAAGTGATCTACATCACCTCCTGCTCATTCATGATTGTGGTTATAGTAACCATACTCTATCCTCATATTATGAATGAACAGGAACACTCAGCATTGATAACAGGGGCGGCAGAAAAAGAAATAGAGGACTCTCTGTGTTCTCAATCTCTTTTTCTATTTTAAAAGGGAAATATCAGGGGTCTGCTTAGATCCCTAATATTTACCCGAAGCCCCTAAAAGGAAAGTAAAAAATAACAAATATTTAATAAAAAATAAATAAATAGAAAAAAATTAAAAAGTTTATCAAAAATAAATAAAATATTTAACATTTTTTTTTTAAAGTTTGAATAAAAAACATTTTCGATTTCGGCCTGACATTTCTTTTAATTTCGGTTTTGAAATTTTCATTTTGGTGCATCTCTAGTAACACTATAGGATTCTGTACATACAAAATGGTAAACTGAGAATATTGTGTTCATCATCCCTTGTTCACACCTCTGCAATGTAACATCACAGATGAGCTGCGGGGTGCGTTGTGGTGCACTGCGTTTGGGCAGCCCATTCATGTGGGTGGTCTGTCTACCACAGCTAAATCATACTGTAAGAAGTGCATGCAACTTTTTTTTAAATTGCACCTCGTGATGCGGGATTGTGTGATGTGGATGGAGCCGGACTGTTCATAGAGGTAAATAAAAGATTTGTATTTATTCATTATGCTTCTCCAAAGCGTACCCTATAATTTATTTATAAAATAATAAAAAGCAAAGTCAGACACAACCATGACGTAAAATTGCATTTCTAAAAATAATCACTATACCACAACAATGCAGCGATTCATCAAGGGGAAATGTATACCGAGTCAGATTACTCAATGTGGCCACTAGGTGGGGCTAAATGCAATAAAACAAGAATTCTTGCCATGTGCAGTATGTATGTCACCAGTTTTGACACTTTGTATGCTTGGGGCACAACAAAAAACATAGAAAATGTATCAGTATTATGTGTTTGGCTGTGAAAATAATGCCTGCTCACATTTTTAAGTGTGACTATTTCGGAATGAAAAATGCTTAAAGCAGAAATAAACACTTAGGGGGTTATTCACGAAGCTGCCGAGGGCAGCCGTGTGAATAACTGACCCGAAGTGAAGTGAGCCGAACGCTGTTCGGCTATTCACTTCAGGCTTGTACGGCTGATTCCAGCCGTACACCGACTGAAATCAGCCGTACATCAGCTTGCTGCGGCTGGGTTCGAAGTGCAGGAGTTTGACATAGCTGATCCAACATTTGGATCGGCTGAGCCGAACCTCCGGCAGGCTACTCGCTGCTGTTCGGTCTATCCTCATAGGGGCCGAACAGCAGTGAGTGAATAGCCGAATGCCGCCGAGCGGCATTCGGCTCAGCTATTCTGCTCGGTACCTCTGTGGTCCCGAGCAGAATAGAAAAACAGTTTTAAAAAGTAGAAAAAAAAATAGAAAACGATTAGCAGAGCCGGAGGTGATATGAAAGCCGATTCTGCTGAGTTCTCATGGTACTGACATATCAGCGTCCCCTGGTTACCAAGTAAAAATAAAATAAAAATCAGCATAGGAATGCATAGCTAGATTCCTATTGGCTATTTCAATTTGCAATATCCAATAGCAAGCTGGCTATTGCACCCGCCCTCTGCTGCTGTCAATCACTAGAAGAGGACCTGATGGAGATCTTCAGGTCCCCTCTGCTGATTCACAGCAGCAGAGGGCGGGTGCCATAGCTAGTTTGCTGTTGGCTATTGCAAAGTGAAATAGCCAATAAAAATGTAGCTATGCATTCCTATGCTGTTTTGTTTTTTTTGACTGACGGCGGTCGGAGGCTCTGATGTAAAAAAAAAACAACAGAGTAGGGAAAGGTTTGCTCTGCTCGATCGAGCAGAGTAAACCTTTCTGGGAGGAAGTGTTTCTCTCACGAGCAGCCGGGAGCTGCTATCTAATAGCGGGAGACTCCCGGAGTGTCAACTGCCTGCAATATCATTGTGATCCTGAGCCAATTTACTAAAGGAGTAGAGACTGTTTACTTAGAAAAGTGAATGTTCACTGAACTTAGTAAATAAGGTAAAGCCGCATTCACCGCAGTCAACCAATCATATGTGAGGAAATGTCCTGATGGATTGATTGATTCATTTTTATTTTTCTAGCACATAATTGGGAATTGTAACTGAATAAACATTCTGTCCCTCACTCTCCAAAGTGAATATACAAATGTCAAAGTGAACAGTATGTAGCCCCTCGTCAGTGAACTCACCTCAGTGTATGTCTGGACCATTATCCAGTAACCCGGTGTGGGTTGATTTACTAAAGGAGCAGAGAAAGATTACACCATAAAGTCAATGTTCACTTAGCTGTAGGAATTAAAGTGAAGCTGAGTTCGATTTGAGAACCTAATCGAAGGAAAACAAATGAAACACGATGATTTCTGTGATCATGGATACACCTTATTTATTAAGCTCATATGTTTCTCTAACTGAAAATGAGAAGTCTCTATTCTTAGTAAATGAACCCCAATATGTTACTTTTGGATGGCCAAAACACGGCACTTGGGTTAAGGGCCCGTTCACACCATATCCAGATCATCCCCAGACCAGACCAGATTGTTTCCGGACCCAAAATGCATTCTATTGTATCCCTATGCTATTTCTGGCCTCTGTTCACACCAGAGCAGTCTCTTCCAGACCAGACCAGAAAAATACTGCATGTCTCATTTTGTCTGGTCTGAAATGCACTGAAACTGCGGGCAGGTTCACACCATTTTCCAGACCAGATCTGGAACATATCTTGTCCGGAAAATGGTGTGAACCTGCCCTAAGCTATACTGAAAAATGGCCTGCATGGGAAGGGGGTGTAACACCGCGGATGTCAACTGGTTAATATTTAACCTACCCTTTAAGATGAACCCATTAACACTTACCCTAACCCCTAATATCTATCTTCCAGGCATGTTTGAAATACAAGAAGCAGTTGATACTCACCTCTTCCCTGCAGAAAGTCCTCTCATCATCCTACCTCAGGGGGAAACGGCCCATGCTGGAGTTTGGCATTCATTCCAACAGGTATTTATTTACCTCCTCCTCCTCCCTAGTCTGACAGCCAGCTTCACTCAACCCACTTCTGCTGAGCCCAGGTCATCTTGGAACCACCCCCAGTCTATAATTGTACACTTTGCTCTCTCCTCTTATCAGCATGCTCTTTGTCATCACATTAATTGATCAACTCCGAGTTCTGCTTCTTTTCACACTCCAGGTATATTTACACTGTTTGCATTTAAAAAAAAAAATACATTTAATGATTTATACAAGGTGCATGTGAACCTATACCAATCACAGAGATTGGGCACTGCTTTGCTTTGACCCTCTGTAAACTCAGTGAGGGGAATTGATCAGAACTGGAGCAGACAAAATCTGGAGCAGATTTGCACGGCAACCAATCAGCTTCTATCTCTCATTGTCATATCTCAACTGAGCAAGCTGAAGAGAGATGCTAATTGGTTGCCATGGGCAACTGCTCCAGATTCTGTCTGCTCCAGTTTCGATACATTCGCCCCAGAGTCTCTGTAGTGGGAATGAGATCTAGTAGAGTCATTAAACACCTGGTAGTCCTGACCTTCTCCTGAGCGAAGAACCCTCTTTGGTAATGAGAAAGCTTACACAGCAAAACATTGGGAAAAGAAATGTGACTATGTGATATTGTATTTCCATGGGGCTTCCTTTCTGAGAGCACGTTCACACAGGGGCGGCCGCACGGATCCGCGAAATGACGATCCCATACATTGCTAAGGGACCGTTAATGGGACCGCGGGAGGCCACTTGATCCGAACTGCCCCCCGCCCAAACTGCTCCCTGAACTATTTTTGCCGCGCTGATCAGTGCGGTTTCCATACAGGTTTCAATGGAACAGCGCTGATCAGTGCGGTTGTGGGCGTTTTTAATTGCGTTTCAGAGCTGAAACGCAATTAAAAACTCCCAAAACCTCACTTGCAAAATCAGCGCGGTAGTCGCTGGAATAAGATTGTATCATGTAAATGAAGTTGGGAAATTATTTCAAGTAATCGGTAATAAAAGTGCTGATTAGCAGCCTTTACAATCACACAGATTCACTTACAAGTTCTGTTTGGGTGAATAAAAACGAACAGATTAACAGATAATAGATTATGATAACATTCACCCAGCAGGGCAGAAGTATGATTATTATGGGAAGTCTGTACATACATCCGGTGTGCCCCGTCATTCATATTACATGGCAGCGCTGGCAATGTGTGATTGTCTGTCCATGAGACTCCAGTGTCAGAATGTTATGTCCTCCCACACAGGGCGACATATCGCACTGGAGGTGGTGGTGTCGGGTTTGCTCTCTACAAGTTAAACGGATGGAAACAAGTGACAACCGGGTCTGTGCTCTGAGGTCTCCCTATGAACGGTTAGTTCCAGCAGGACTTCCATATCGTGGTCACAGATCTCTATGGCAGCTCACCCCAAGAACGGGGCAGAGGCACCACAACACCCGCCTGGGTCACCACTGATACCCACTGCTGAGATCATTCTCAGGCTGATCCCCCGCTTCACCCCTGCACAAGGATCACTGGGGGAGAGGGGGGACATGATGGATCTGACATGACATATTTCCGATTCAGAAGATACATAAAAATATAATAATAATAATAAATGTTACATTTTTATTTTTGCTGTTTGTGTCCATATTTATTTGTTACATAATTAAAGCTGTCTATTTATATACTGTATTATACAAACAAATATATATATAATGTTGTATATATAAAATCAGCATACACAATGACTGTATTATTTTTTAGGAGAAAGGAAGAAAGAAAGAAAGAAAGAAAGAAAGAAAGAAAGAAAGAAAGAAAGAAAGAAAGAAAGTGAGTGGTAGTCATTGAACATGTCTGAGGACTCTCTCACATACAGTCCCTGATGAGCTCTTCCAATCAGAAAGTTTTAAGAATTATCTGCTTATAACTATATAATTATCTGCGAATTTGCTAATCAGCTCATGTAATTCCTCCCCCTTTAATCTATGTCATTCTCATATATTTAATTCGGTAGTGAATACAATTAATCCCTTCTTATGTTCTTATGGCTCCCAATATCATGACGGCTGTTATTAAATACTTATTAGAGGATCGGTTTTATCCATCTCATGCATGGAAAAAGCAGAAGAGACGGAGGAATGGAACTGCCTTCCACCCTCATTCAGTCTTATTCATCCCTATCTTATCATCCCCCCTTTGAGGTATTCCACCAGTCCGTCTCTGATCAGTCCTTCTGTATGTCAAGGGTCCTATTAGTCCCTCTCTATGTCAGATATCCCATCAATGCCTCATGTGTCAGGTAATCCATCAGCCCTCTATGTCAGGTGTTCCATCAGTCCCTCTCTATGTCAGGTGTGCCATCAGTCCCTCTCTATGTCAGGTGTTCCATCAGTCCCTCTCTATGTCAGGTGTTCCATCAGTCCCTCTCTATGTCATCCCATCAGTCCCTCTCTGTGACAGTTGTCACAACTGTCCTTCTCAAGTGCCCCATCAGTTCTAAGTCCCTCTCTGTATTAAGTGTCCCATCAGTCCCTATATGCCAGGTGTCCCATCAGTCAGCGCTCTGCTCTGTTGTCCCTACAGTTTCCTCTCTCTGTATTATATATCCCATCAGTTCCTCTCTATGCCAAGTGCCCCATAAGTCCATCTCTAAGACACGTGTTTCATCAGTCCCTAGCTCTCTGTATTAGGTGTCCCATTAGTTCCTCTCTATGCCAGGTGTCCCATCAGTCCCTCTATATGCCATGTGTCCCATCAGTCCCTTTCTGTATTAGATGTCCCATCAGTCCCTCTCTATGCCATGTGTCTCATCAGTCCCTCTCTGTATTAGGTGTCCCATGAGTCCCTCTGTATGTCACGTGTTCCATCAGTCCCTCTATATGCCATGTGTCCCATCAGTCCCTTTCTGTATTAGGTGTCCCATCAGTCCCTCTCTAAGCCATGTGTCCCATCAGTCCCTCTCTGTATTAGGTGTCCCATGAGTTCCTCTCTATGCCATGTGTCCCATCAGTCCCTTTCTATGCCAGGTGTCCCATCAGCCCCTCTCTAAGCTATTTGTCCCATCAGTTCCTATGACATGTGTCCCATCAGTCCCTCTCTGTATTAGATGTCCTATCAGTCCCTATAGGCCATGTGTCACATCAGTCTCTCTCTGTATTAGGTGTCCCATCAGTCCCTCTCTCTGCCAGGTGTCCCATCAGTCCCTCTCTCTGCCAGGTGTCCCATCAGTCCCTCTCTGTATTGGCTGTCCCATCAGTCCCTCTTTTTGCCAGGTGTCCCATCAGTACCAGTCCCTCTCTTTATTAGATGTCCCATCAGTCCCTCACTGTATTAGGTGTCCCACCAATCCCTCTCTGTATTAGGTGTCCCATCAGTCCCTCTCTGTATTAGGTGTCCTATCAGCCCCCCTCGGTATTAGGTGTCCCACCAGTCCCTCTCTGTATTAGGTGTCCCATCAGTCCCTCTCTGTATTAGGTGTCCTATCAGCCCCCCTCGGTATTAGGTGTCCCATCAGTCCCCCTCTGTATTAGATGTCCTATCAGTCCCTCTCTCTGACAGGTGTCCCATCAGCACCGTGCCCTCCCCGCTCCATGCCTAGACCCGGCACATAAAGGGACACATCAGTGTTTAGTGCTTCCCCAATAAGTGAATAGACCGGGAGTGTCGGGTTTACCATCATCAGATCATTGCTTCAGGTCGCCGACTTTGTTTTAAACATAAAAATATAAAATGACATTGTTCTGTATCTACATAACTATCATCACACGTGAGATCTGCACAGGCGACCACATCTTCAGCCCTCCATCCTACTTCCTCCCCATAAATCCCGGCGATCGGATTGCCTGAGATTGGCTGGACATGGTCGGTGTCCCCCATCCTGTCGCAGTCGGAGCAGTGAGGGCGCATTGTGCCCGGTGAGTGTTTGCTCTTGGGCACACACAGGCTGCTGTTTGCACAATCTATTAAGCTCTTGTACTGATGGCCCCGCCGGTGGTGGCGGAGTGCCGTCTTCCGACATACAATGTTGCTTTTCAAAAAAAAAACAACTCCCTGTCATTGTCATGCAGAGGAGCTCCGACTTCCCTCCGCACCGCTGTCATTGGACGCCGCCCGGGCACAAAGCTGGGGGCGCTGCCCGGCTCGCGCCTCTCATTCAGCCCCCGGGAAAGCCACGCCCCCCTCCGTCCCTGATTGGCCGCCAGCGCCCCCTGTCCTGAACAATGACATTGTTTTCCCCGGTCCGGGTATAAAGGCCGGGCTGCCAGGCAAGGTGCTGCCTATCACTGTGTCACCGCACACCAGAGAACTTGTTGGAGCTGCTGCACAAGCAACCGAGCTGGCCACCTCTTCCAAACGCCAAGTAAGTCCACTGGGGCCACCACTGGGGCCATGAGTGCCAGGACAGGAAGGGGTTAACGCTGCCTGGGGCTCTATCTGCACTTTGCAACTTTGTATTCTGCTGTATTTGTCACCAGCCACTGATGAGAAACAATCAGAGACAGATGAAAGATGGAGGGGAAGAAAAAAGTACAATACACAGGAAACAATTGTTTATTTCTTTCTGTATTTATTTGCTCATTTATTTATTTATTCTTTATTTATTTATTATTCATTTCTTTATTCTTTATTTATGTATTTTTTATTTGTTATTCTTTATTTATTTATGTCTTTATTTATGAATGTATTCTTTATTTGTTTATTATTTATATATTTATTTGTTATGATTATTGTTGTTGTTATTGTTGCTTTTCCTATTGTTGTTGCCGTCAGGCCTCGAAC
>NW_017307073.1:501301-571956 GCF_000935625.1 Nanorana parkeri | reverse complement strand
TGCAGAGAAGTGCTTGGCTTTATATAAATGGACCTATTTCATTTGATGATTGGAGTTTCCTATATTTTATTTCTCTGTACCGAGCACAAGTTACTTGGATATAGTGCAGCGAGCAGAGTGAGGCGACCCCTTTAGTACACCCAAACATTACCCCCCATCCCTGTGCATTGTACTGAATGGGGAAGTTTCTGCCTATTGATCTGTATAAGTGACTTTGGTGATTTGGGTTCTTGTCACTGAAGGGTATCCAGCTCAGGCCCAGGATGTGATATAATCAATGTGAGGAGGGGTACCATGAAGGTTTTCTGTATACCGAACCTCAATATAAACGATATACTGTGCAGAGGAGATTCCAATGTATTAGAATGAATATAAAAAGATAGAAATGTGAGGAGGATGTCGTGATATGAATATGAGGAGGATGTCGTGATATGAATATGAGGAGGATGTCGTGATATGAATATGAGGAGGATGTCGTGATATGATTACAGATAGAATGCAGCTCGAATATTATCACCATGTTAAATATTTCCCCCTTAGAATAAAATTATGACTCCTGATCTGTGCATTGCACTTCCATTCTAAGCACGTATGTAATCCTTTCCTATAATATAATGGTAGTAACTGAGTTTATTGCACTTTTGCACGTTGAAGCTGCTTTTACTTTTTTCAATATCTCTATCCGACATCATAACATGCGTCGGGCCGCAATGGTGCAGGTATATGACCCTGTCCCTCTGCTCCGCAGGTACCCTTCTTCCTCCGCATGGATTCCGACGCCAGCCTGGGCTCCAGCCGAGCCTCGTCCCCGGATGTGGATGACCTGTTCCTGCACGCGCGGAGAGGTGGCGGTTTCTCCGCGGCCGTGTCCTCCTCCACCATGAGCGACTCCCCCGCGGAGCTGAGCGCCGAGCTGCGGAACGCCTAACTCGATTGACTGCAGCCCAGATTGTACAGGGTCACCCCAACTGCAAAAAAACCAGCGCAATCTCCTCGTCCAATCAGCACCCAGCACCCCTCTGCCACAACTTCAACCCCATAAACTTTATTTCTTGTTCTTCTAAACAAAAATCCAAGACCTTTATAGACCGAGTCCTTAGAAGCACACCTCTTATGCATTTTTGCCTCTTGTAAATATATAAATATATAATTATATACTATTTAACATTTTCATGGTTCATTTTGAGGTTAACACACAATAAATAGGAGGGCGAACTACTAAAAGGTCTTAATTAGGTCAAATACATTTTTTAAAATAGGTCTTTGGATTAAAAAAAATGTGATATTTTTACTCTTCCATTGAGTTTTTCGTTCTGCAAGATTTCGGTTTTTGCATTGCGCCCACTTTTGCTCGAAATAATTTCGTTTTATTAAGATTTGGGGGATTTTTGTATATAATTTGATTTAAAAAAAAAAAAAATATTGCTTTGTGCACTTATACAGAAGAAAAAAAATGTACATCGTTATGGCTGCATAGATTTTATGCTGTTATAAGATATTTATCACTCTTGTTGGGAGAAAAGAAACCGGTGCCGCTTCCCCCACATAGGCCTATGCGTCATGCTGGGATTTGTGGTTGCACAGCAAGTGAAAAGTCATCGGTTGTCTCAAGAGTTAGGAATCTTCACACCATAAACTGTGTGTTCACTTCTCTCATCCTATCAAGTGAAAAGCAAATCCCTGTTTACATAATTCATTTGCATGTGATTGGATAATTGAAGTTAATATTCGCACGATTTATTGTGTGATGATTCTCAACTGCTTTAGTAAATTAGCCCATTAACGTTCAAGCTGTTTTCTATATCACTGCCTTGCCTCACCGTCCGAACACTGCCTGGCCCACCGAAAAGTTTGGTCGCCTGTTTATTTTTGTATAAAAAAAGAAAGAAAGAAAATGCTAAAATATTTATTACCTTATTTGGTTTGGACAGAAAACGTTTGATGAAATGATTTAAATAAACGATTTTTCTAAGTAAACATCTTTTGTTTTGTGTTTTATGAATTTTTAAATCTGTATTAATACATAAGCAGGAGGTCATCGATCTCTTATCTATTTCACTTATTAAATATTAAGCTATTGATGATTATCGGCTGATAGTTGTGTTATTAAAAAAATGTAGCAATTATGGAGAAGTCAATCATGATAAAAAAAATAACTGTAAACGAACAATTATGGAGAAGTCAATCATGATTAAAAATAACTGAACAAATGATTATGGAGAAGTCAATCATGATAAAAAAATAACTGAACGATTATGGAGAAGTAATTATTATTAATAATAATGAAAATAATAATAACAACTGAACGAACGATTATGGAGAAGTTAATCATAATTGTGAACGAACGAAAACAGACATAAGCACAATATTGTCCATTGTTGGTTTTAGTTTAACATAAATTAGGTCTGGAAAGAATTAATAACATGAAGTAGTTGTGTTTATGAGGAAGTAACAAACAATTATCATGTGGTAACTCATGATGAAAAGAAATACTGCGAGTGAACCACTGAAGACAAATTCATTGTGCTAACAAATAAAATAGTAAATAAGATAAAATGTAACTAAGATAAGAAAACTGCACTCTCTGAAATGGACCAATATGTGTCCACTTTGGCTAATCATGGCCATACATGTGATTGCACAATCCACTTTTAGGTAACACATATACATGTAATATATAATAAATACAACATAAGAATGTTTAGAGGAATGGGTATAAAATAATAGAGAATGCTCACTATGGAAAATGAATGGTCACTGAGGTGATAGTAAATATGATGAAGCTGTGTTCAGTTTAATCATCTGATCAAGAAAACAATCCGGTGTTTAGTTTCACTTGCCCATGGCTGGGCATTCAAAGTGAACGCAGTTTCCTCTTATTTACTAAGCTCCGTGAACATTCTTTCTGCTAAATAAACGGTTTTCTTTTCAGTAAATTAAGCGCAATTTATTCATACAATTTGGATGTGATTGTATGAAATGGCGGAGTGGATAAGCCAATCGTTCTGTAATACATTACAACCTAAATGTATAGATTGTATCATCAGATTATTCATCGTAATTGTACAGAGTTTCATATCACAGATCGTTTCGTAATCGCCTGCCACGAATATTGCTACTTTATAAAACACACACACACATGTCAGTGGAAGATATTTTTTTTTAAACAAGTACAAACATTTTTAATAAGTGCAAAAATGTCACAAGGACATAAACTGTGTTCCACAGACCATTCAGCTTCCGATGAAATAATATGAGATCGTCTGAGGAATGAAAAATGAAAAACAAAAATAACTTTGCAGATGGATGTTTCTGGAGTCATTGGTCTGTGACAGGTACACTTTATCAATAGCTCATCGATTGTACCAAGATGAGCAGATATAGTGCAATCAGAAATTCGCTGGCATTGATTTAGTAGCAGAGGCTGATCACAAACTGAATGTTAATAAATAGGGTGAAGCTGCGTTCACTTTGACAACCAATTGTTGGTGAGGGAAATTATAAAAACAGTATTTTTGATCCTGGGTACTCACAGTGAACACAGTACTATTCAATATATAATAAACTCCACAGTCATGCAGAACAGAGAGCTTGGATATGTAACAATTCATTACCTGCACACACAGACAAATTCAGGACGATTTACTAAAGGAGAAGAGACTGTCCATTTAGAAAGGGAATGTTCACCTAGATTAGCGAAAAATGTAAAGCTGTGTTCACCTCGAATTCACAATCATAGAGGAAATTGGAAAAAAGCAAAATACAAAAACTTGGGGCTTCTTCTTGTGGGAAGATTGAAGCAAACACTTATGTACTAATTATTATTAGATAATGTATGTATTTATATCACCTTATGTACTGATCTAGGTGGACAGTCTCCACTCCTTCAGCAAATCAAATCTAGTAAATTAGAGTGAATTCTTAAAATGAATACAATGAATTAAAATATTGCCTGGGATTACAAGTATGACTATTTATTCAGTGTGTGTGTGTGTGTGTGTGTGTGTGCGTGTGTATATTTTGAATAAATGGATGTATATATGAATACAAATATTGACACTGAATGTATATATATAATATTTGTACATGTCTATTCATATTTGTTTTTGCATCTACACACAGAGAAAGCTGTGCAGCAACATTTGGGATAAGTTGCAACAGCGTCATGGAGTAGTTGTAGCAACTATTTCATGTGAACGGGAATATATATTTCATGTGAAGAATAGGTGAACTCTGCACCCTCCATGCACTGTTTGTCATTGGTGCTGGACAGCTCGGTCTGCATGTACAGGTAGAAAACATATTTTAAGGCAAATGAAAGAAAAAAACTGGTTCACATACTGTATTCTATATTACATATAGTACCATGGTTCATATACTGTATTCTATATTACATGTAGTACCATGGTTCATATACTGTATTCTATATTACATGTAGTACCATGGTTCACATACTGTATTCTATTATTACATGTAGTACCATGGTTCATATACTGTATTCTATTATTACATGTAGTACCATGGTTCATATACTGCATTCTATTATTACATGCAGTACCATGGTTCATATATTCTATTATTACATGCAGTACCATGGTTCACATACTGTATTGTACCTTTTTTTGTGACACACGACGCGCTGCATTATTAGAAAATAATGGCACTTCCAGTGCAATCGACTGTGGTGGGCGACTCTATGACCGTGCGGCAATCCGCACGGTTTTGTGCACGATTTCCGCCTTAATGAATTATTTCCACTCTGGACATGTCCCTTCACATAAAGCTTGACCAAAAAGGAAGAACCCCGCCCCCCCAAAAAAGCCATATAAGCCATAAAAGCCATATAAGCCATAAAAGCCATATAAGCTGTCATATAAAGGTGCTCTTGTAGGGAACCTGCCATGAGAGCAGTACAGGGTGCATATGTTGATCTCTCCTTCTACAAATGCTGGTTGCTTGGCTGTCATGTCATGCTGACCCACTTGCTATAATACTGCAAGTCACTCGCCCTGAAGGACTTCTGTCATTTCCAACTTTCCTGATTGCACACTAATTATGGGTCACAGACTCAGAAAATATTGAAGCGGAAGACGACAATGGCGACCCCTGTGTTTGGTTACTATGTTGATGAAATATTAGTGTAAAGAATGAATGGCAGTTGCAGAGGGCCCATGCTATCTGTCAGGGGCAACAAGCACTTAAAATAGCCAAACACTGTAAGACCTATGGGCTTAACACGAAAAATCACTTGATTCCTCCTTCATAATAAATAGCTGGGGTGGTGGGGTGTCCCTACCGGCTAATGTATTCTGACAGCCGGCAGCTGCAGTTGTCAGAGTATCTGAACAGTGTCACTGTCACTGTCCGGTCAACAACTTTCCATCTGCCTCCTCCAACAAACCTCAATTAAAAAAAAATCAGTTTTAAGCCATTTAAAATGCGGACTAAACCACTTACAATGGATGCTGCTGCTTGATGTTTAAAAGTCTTAGTTCCCTGCAGAATCAGCTGGTCCCCTGAGCATTGGTACTGATATCCTGTTTTAGGGAGGCTCCTTTCCCATGCAGGGTCCTATGGATCCACCCTTGCTTGTGCTGGTAAGCTGTGTGTCTCCACAAACACACAGGCACAGCAAGGCAAGACCCC
This sequence comes from Nanorana parkeri, assembly GCF_000935625.1. Lineage (NCBI taxonomy): Eukaryota > Metazoa > Chordata > Amphibia > Anura > Dicroglossidae > Nanorana > Nanorana parkeri. The sequence goes on along the minus strand of NW_017307073.1, from coordinate 566,310 downwards.
CCCCCCCCCCCTATCTTCCTTCCTTCTTTCTCCAAGCTAGTAAATGGACAGCTACTGGAGACTGTTTTGCCCCTTGTGAGCTCGTACTGGACAGGAAGTTCAGGGAAGCTGAGCCGAGAGAGTTGGAGCTGTTTGGAAACATGACTGTAAGTGATTGATCTAAAATATGAAGAAATACTTTGCAGGATTCATGTATATTTGCTTGATCTGGATTCATTATTGAAAAAAAAAAATGATTGAGAGTTTATTAATACTTTAATTAGGGTACACTGCTGTGTACTTACCATTGGCAGCATTAACCTAAAAGAACATTTGGGATTTCTGCATTGTTGCAGTCTGCTTTGCCACACTGCGTTCTCATTTTATGGGTGACAGATTTGTCTGTAAGGGGTACATTGGTGGTCTGAAGACAGAAACAATTTCTAATCCAGTGTTTGTTTGTGTAAGAACATTTCTAGAGAGTTTGTAGGGAATATTGCCAGGAAACAAAAGATTTCTTCAAAGCAGCAAATTAACGATTTTTGTATTTCTCTGTTTATTGATTTCCAGGATAAGGAATTGATTGCATGCAAGTGTAAACACATTCAAGGTATCGTATTATTTTATTTTTATATATATTTTTATTTTTGTATTTTCAGATGAGAAAATATCAGTTTATAAAATGTGAGAATCTTTTGTCTGTGGGTAGCCAAAACCTTTTTTTTTAAGCTTGGAATTGAATAGGAAATGGTAAAAACCGTGCCAGGTTGGGTTTTTTTTGCGTCTGTTGTCTCATTGGGGAGATTTTCCTTTACTAATGTTTAGGAGACAACAGGAATGAGAGACAATTTCTCCATAGTCCTGGCAAGGTGCGTTGACGTGACATTCAGAATGTATGTGTGTGAATATGCCCTAAGGAGCAAAGAGCATGCATCTTTTAATACAAGAATCTTACCCAATCAAATAGCAGCACTTTGGCATGCTGTTCTTAAGTATATATACAGTATATATATATCTCTCTCTATATATATATTTATATATATAGAGAGAGATATATATACTGTATATATTTTAATTTCAGGTCCAGTTCAGACTGAACCCGGTCTGAACCTGAGCTCTTCAGAGCTTGGAAACAGCTCCTCCGAACCCGGAAGGAAACTCCTTCGGCTGTCACCTCCTGCCCAATCTGCTGTGCGTCTGGAAATTCTCCACACTGCAGCTGACCATAAACAATGGGGTGGGATGCTTGTGCTGATATCATTGCCTTTATATGGCCACATGGCCACATTAGGTAAATGTTATTTTCCTAATATAGCAATGCAGTCATATAAAGTCAATGATATCATTGCATCCCGCCCCTTTACTTACGTGCAGCTGCAGTTAGGAAATCCCCCAGCCATAGCTGATTGGATGGCAAAGGAAGGAGTTTTTTTTCTGGGTTCGGAGGACATGTTAAGAAGAGCTCAGGTTCAGAATGGGTTTGATCCACACCGGAGCTCATCCCTAGTTAAAATCCATGTTAGTTATTTTTTTTACCATCTGTGCCCCATAGGGGAGATTTCCCTTTTACTTCTTGTCCTAGTGACAATAGGACGTAAAAGAAAATCTCTCTAAAGTGAAGTCAATTCCGTCTTACACAAATGTCATTAGAGCAGGTGTTCCCTTTGGAAAATGTCCCCTCTTTTTTGCCTCACTTTCATTCTCAAGTGCAATGGGCACCAGGACCAGTAGAGAGGGTGAATCTTCCAAGCGAGGATACAAATAGTTGTGGGTTCCAACTTATCTCTATTCCATCCAAAACCTTTAAAAAAAACGATTTTGGTTTCAGACACTATAATCCTATGATCACCAGACCCTTCTCCATCATTGATATACCCAGATTTACTCCCCCTAGACTGCACGGTAAATGCTTGTTTTTGCCCAAAATATGCCCAACTTTATGATTATAACCCATTTAATTACAATTTTAACCTAACAATAACAATTTTAATTTGGTAACTCAATATTATATTGAAATGGGGCTTTATAGTATTTTTCAGTGATGCATATTAAAAGGAGGACTGCACAGGAGGACGACAACGGGGGGAGCAAGGCCACCATTACAAATCACTGGGCCCCGTACATCCTATCTGAGAGTTGAGCTTGGAGCACTGTGTTGGCGGAACTGCAATGTGACTGGACTGGATGGAGGGAGGCACAAACAGGTCAAGTGGGGTCCCCCTTGCTGAACTGGTGTGGGGCCCAGGCTCACTACAGGAGAACTGTCGATACCCTCCAATTGACAGCCCTAATGGGGAAGGTGGAGGCAGGGATTGAGTGTAGTCACCCTATAACAGGAAGCACCTGAAGAAGGACCTTCATGGCATTATCATCCAGGATTGCTCTAAAGAAAGCTGCAGATTAAAAAAAGCCTGAAAACAGCTTTTGGAATTACATTAACAATGTAGCAAGGTGCTCTGCGACATGTGACATGACAAGTGTGGCCCAGAAATGCGTCCATAAACAGACGTGTTCTTCACTTCAATATGGTGGGCTGGTGACATCTCTAACAGGTTTCATTATTGGCTGCACCATCCGCGGTCACTTCAAGCACCCACGCTGACAGGGATACCCAGTAAGGAGTGCAGCAGGAATCTGGAATATATGCTGAAATATTGGCACGCATTTGCTGTGGCAACATTTCGTTACACTTATGCAATGTCACAACATTTATTGTCATCCAGAGTTGCATTCATTTGTCACCAAGATCTTGTAGTGATGATGGGAGAGTCGGACCTCTGTGTGAAATCTTCTCCAGCACATCCCAAAGATTCTCAATGGGGTTAAGGTCTGGACTCTGTTGTGGCCAATCCATGTGTACAAATCATGTCCCATGCTCCCTGAACCACTCTTTAACAATTTTATCCTGATGAATCCTGGCATTGTCATCTTTGAATATGCCCAATGTGACATCAGGAAAGAAAAAATACATTAATGGAAAATGGATTTTTGGGGACATAATGTTGCTGAACCAATGGAAGGCTCTGACCTATTTGCTTAGCTAAATCCAGGTGGTCCTTGGCCAGGCAGTGTATATATATAGCAATTTTGAATAGCAATAAATTGAAGTAATTAACCCAAAGTGAAACATGCTAAAAACTAGGGATGCACAGATACTTTTCGAGTACCAGTGCAGATACTTGACATTTTCATGAGAACTACCAGGGTTGCTGCGGTTGCAGCGGGGACCGGGCTCTGGCGCTCCACCGCTGTCCTGAAATCATTAGTCTGTATTGCTTTAGAAAAACTTTCACATGACAATAAACAAAAATGTATCAGTACTCGTACTTGTAAGTACTCGACAAGTACCAGTACTCGTACTCACAAAACTGGTATCTGTTCATCCCTATATTTATATTTATAAAAACAAAATCGTACATTAAAACAGAGATGTACAAATCCCAGGAGCTCCGTGTGCTCCTTACAAATGACAGCTGCCTCCTAATTTTTGAATTTTCATCTAGTGTAGTCTTGGAGCTCAAAAGTATCGGTACATGTACTCGTACTTGTACTGAGTACTGTACTTGGTATCTGTGCAACCCTACTAAAAACCTAAAATGTGAATTGTAATGAAATCAGAATTTGCACATCTAACTTTTCTTTAACTTTTTGTGGAAACATTTGGAAATATCTTTTGTCCACGCCTCGTCTGTCCAGCCATTGCGTCACCATGCATGCCCAGATTCCTCCCCGTCTTGTCCTGCCTTCCTGGTGGACACCTATTCTCTGCCATAATTGCCATCAATAAGGTGGAGATAGAAGCTGACCGGCTTTACCAACCAGCATGGCTATGGGGCACGAGGCTGCAAAGGTAGGAGCAGGTGAGAATTAGGGGACACTAATTAGGAAACATTCTTTGTGTCCTTTACACTCAGCAATTAGCCGGCAGTCAGCCAGGGGAGGAGAAGCCTGGGCAATCCACAGCGCTGGCTTAGAGGGAGCAGAGTTTTGCCCAGAGGGCTCGGCCATGGCACAACACACAACAGGTGGAGAGATGGGAGGAGGGAGCAGCCTGTAATCCTATTGTAATGTGGTAGGATTTGCAGGTATTGGAGCTGCTGCTCAGAAGGTTTCATTTTCAATCCTCTCCTCCTAATTCTCCCTGGAGGAACCAAGACACAGGCACATTAACCGTTTCACCAACACACTCGTGTCTTGATTTTTTTATTACCATATAATCTTGCATATGCTCATAACTGTATACATTATGTACCGCGGGTCCTTACAGGGACATTAAAGTCAAGATGTTTTAAAAAAAAGAATTTCAAGATTTATTAAAGTTAACTCTTGCAGTGGGGCTACCCCCACACAGCAAGGGTTAAGTGCTCGTTTTGGTTTATGGACAAAATTATAGAAGATATACTCACCTGATCCTTGGTCCCACCTGGCTGCAAGACTGGTCCCCTCAGCCTCTTCTCCCTTGGGTTCCGTAATGCAGGTCCATTAGATGTGAGGATGCCAAGGGACACTCCACAGCCAGAGAGGAGGGGGAGTGCCAGGGTAGCCCCTCTGCAAGGGTTAATTTGTTTAAATCCTGGAGTTCTTCTTTAAGCTATTTCAAATTCTAATTAAACCATTTACAATGGATGCTGCTCCTTGATGGAGCCATCCTTGTGTGTGCTAGTAAGCTGTGCGTGTCTCCACAAACACACAGACACAGCAAGGCAAACGATTCCCTACTCTCCTCACTTCTCCAAGTAGATGGACGGCTACTGCAGATTGCTCAGTCCCTTGTGGTCTTGTACTGGACAGGAAGTTTAAGAAAGAGGAGCTGAGAGAGTTGGAGTTGTTTGGAAACATGATGACTGCTTGGGCAAAAATGTATTTTGTTGGGCAATGTATACAGGTGAAACTCGAATAATTGGAATATCGTGCAAAGTTCATTTATTTCACTAATGCAACTTAAAAGGTGAAACTAATATATGAGATAGACTCATTACATGCAAAGCAAGATAATTCAAGCCGTGATTTGTCATAATTGTGATGATTATAGCTTACAGCTCATGAAAACCCCAAGAACCCCAAATCCACAACCTCAAAAAAGTAGATTATTACATGCAATCAATAACACAAGGATTGTACATAGAACAATATCGGACCTCTGAAAAGTACAAGCATGCATATGTACTTAGTACTTGGTTTGGGCCCCTTTTGCAGCACTTACTGCAATTACTTTTGCACGATATTCTAAATTTTCGAGTTTCACCTGTATTTCTTTGATCTGGATTCATTATTGAAAGAAGTCTGAAAGTTTAATACTGCTTTCGGCCATCTTCATGGACCAATATCATCACCTCCACTCCTGCAAAGCCTCACCAGCTAGGGGCAGCTTATTGCGCATTTGACAATTGATTTCATGAAAATGACAATGCTTAGAAGTATAATAATTAAAAAAAGACACAACCAATCACAATTCACTATGCTGATGTCAGACCAATAACAGATGGAATTTGATTAGGGAGTGATAAGCAAAATTGATGTTTTTGTTTCCTCAAAATGTTGGCAGCAGTATAGTATCGTGCTGTGTTGGCCATTGATTAGTGCAGAAGTTTTGGAGTTTAGCCGATACCCTTTATTGGATAGTTACATAGTATTTGAGGTTGAATAAAGACATTAGTCCATCAAGTCCAACCTATAGGAATAATTTAAAATTATTCAGTATGCAAGCTTTCGCGATTCCTTAGATCCCTTCATAAGGCTTTATACATCTCAAATGTAAAGTATTTGATGAAGGGATGAAAGGAATTTCAAATGCTTGCACCGTCAACCACTTTAGGACCATCCTAAATATATATAGAAACTGTGCGGTCCTGAAGTGGTTATACTGCAGCAGCTGTAATCTTGATAACGTTTGTAACAACTGGCAAAATCTGTCACATACAAGCATTCGGGCAGCTATAGAGCCACCCGATTGTTTGTATGGAGCTGGAGAGTATGTGCTCATCCCTCCACTGCCACTTCTGGCTATCCCAGGCTGCACTGTCCCCTGTGTTGGCCCAGGGCTGGCACAGCGGATCTGTGGACCTGGAACAGGGAGAGATCAGCACACTTCCAGCAGCTGATCTCCCATCCGATCACGGAATCCTTAATTGACGTGTATTACATCACTTCCCTTTTCAGCCTGTCATTTCTTTGGCTGCTGTAGCCGAAGAAGAAGCTGATGAAGCACGATTTGTGCTTCATCAGGATCTTTGAGTTCCATGGGTGACATTTGGGGTCCTAATAGACCCCTGATGTCTCCATAAAGAGGACTTGTCACATCCTCATTGCTATGACATGTGATAGCAATAAAGTTAAGTGTAAAAAAAAAAAAAGCTTAAAAGTCACATATAAAAATATATAAAAAAATATAAACATTTTTTTTAAAGTCCCCCACATACACATACAAAGGCAAACACGCATCCGGTGTGCCTATGTATGAAAAGGAATGTGCCACACATGTTACATATCACCACAAATGTCAGAGTGTGGACAATAATTCTAGAGCCATCAATCACTGTTAACACTAAATTGATGAGCAGAAAAAGCTTTCAAAGCTTCACCGATGGACATTTTGTGTACTGTAGTTTTTTGGCTGCTGCATGCAATTTTAAGGCTCGGCATGTTTGGTATCTGTCTACCCAACGCAACCTCATCTTTGAAATTTTACCAAAAAATATATATATACAGTATATGAAATAAAGTTTTGGTTTAGCAGGTAATAGATATTTGAAAACCCAGCATATCCGACCACAAAATATTCTGTAACTTCTTAAAGCAAATATAACTTTTCCTGAAATACCATGGACAGCTCCCAACTATCCGCCCCCCCTCCACAGAAGGTGGGTGGGGTTCATTTACTACAACTAATTGCACCTCTGGGAGGGGGACACAGCTAGAGGACATCCATAACGGCTTAAAGTGGGCTATACACACACTGTTATATCATTTTTGTTTAACCTGCAGGCTGTGAGCCTTGTATCCTGACAGCGGACAGCTGGTTGGCTGCAAGCATCATTCAGAGGAAGATTTTCCAACATGTTCCATTGGCAAAAGTCAATCTAATAGGGTCACCAACGGAGCAAATTTCGCCCAGTGTTTACTCAGCTTCACACTTCTCTGCCAGTGAATCTCTTATACATGCAGCTAGATCTCAGGGTTTATGACCACCAGGAGCAAGATGTCTCCGTTATTTTTTATGTGCAGTTAGTGCTGAGCAGTCAGGCCTGGAATTTTTATTATACTGACTCGTTCGCAGACAGCTGCATGTAGTTGGGAGATCTTTGTTTGGAGGGAAGCTGTCAGTGCCGACCCAATCAGCTGCAGCCCTGACATTCCCCCAACCCAGAACTTCACATAAACAAAGTCGCGGGAAACTGGTGACATCACATCATCGGTAAGGAAAGGTGAATAAAATTAGGGATGCACCGATACCGGTTTTTCGGTATCGAGTACAAATAATATTTTTTTTTCGGTACTCGCCGATAACGAGCACCGCGTGCCCAGATTATCAGGATGTCAGGCGGCGGATCATGACCCTTCGCCCGGCCTCCTGATTGCCTGTGAAGATGGTGTTCTAGCAAAAGAACACAGGCTTCACATGCTGAGGCTGCCTTGCTTCCTGACCAATCAGGAAGCCGGGCGGCGAATCATGATTGGAAGTTCTGTATCGGAGATAAGTATTTTGATGAGTATGAGTACTTGCCCAAATATTAGGTATCGGTGCAGATCAGGCCCGGCGCTACCGCAAGGCAAGTCAGGCGGCCGCCTGAGGGCGCTGCAGGCTCAGGGCGGAAAAAACAGAGCATTTTGACAAGTACTTGTACTTGTCAAAATGCCCCGATGTTTGCGCTGTTTTTTTTCCCCACTTACCTTTGGTGCGGGAGAGCAGCGGCGAGTCAGCGCTGGTCCAGTAGGAGGAGCTCCAGGTGGGGTCCTAAAATGCACCTTGCCTGTGCAGGCAAGAATCCTAGCACCGGCCCTGGTGCCGATAGCAATACTAGTATCGGTGCATCCCAAAATAAAACGATTCTGAAAAGTCTGCTTACACTTTAGGACAGAGGTGGGCAAACTCTGGCCCTCCAGCTGTTGTGGAACTACAAATCCCAGCAGGCATTGCAAGATTCTCACAGCCACAGGCATGACTCTGAGAGACAGATGCATGATGGGATTTATAACTTCACCACAGCTGGAGGGCCAGAGATTGCCCACCCCTGCTTAAGGCATAAGTCCAGACAATATCTTTTTTAGTTTTAGATAGAGTATGGAAGAGTTAACATTTCTGCTAAGATTTCATTTTTGTGACCGCATTGGGGAGATTTTCCTCACTTCCTGTCCCATTGACAACTGTAAATGAAATAGGGAGAGAACATGTCACCAGGACAGGAAGGACAGATAGCAATAAAGACATTGTCAGAAGCTTTGACCCTTCACCACTGTACTAAAATATGTTTTTGTCCTTGGAGGAGAGTTTTCTAGGCACAACCTGTCCTAACATAATTGTTGTAAATGTTGAGGTCTGGTGCTGCCCCCAGGGGTGTATCTAGCATAAGTGCTACCTGAGGCAGGGGGGTTGGGGGGAGTGCTGGTGTTGCATGCTAACGGCGCTCTGCCCATCGTCCTGGTGCTGCACTGCCCACCTCTGGCTGGCGTCCTGCTCAGCTCACTGACGTCATAAAGGTTGCTAGGAGCTGACTGGGATGTCGGTCAGAGAGTTTCAAGTTGCTCAGAACTGTGTATGGCCCTAACACATCTCCTCACCCAGCTCTTATCAACCTGGGACACTCTGTCTGGGAAGGGGGCCCCTCTCAGAGAAATGCCACCTGAGGCAACTGCCTCATTATAGGGACGGCCATGGCTGCATCTCTTACCATGCTGCCGTAGCCACTGGCCCATGTCATTATGTTAAATACAGCCCTGGGTGAAGGGAAGAGTTTATGGAAAACATGAAAGATCGCAGTCATATGGCACACTTCTAAATTCGAATGGTGGTCAGATCCTCCATGCTGGTTCACGCATGTGTATAGCCAGGCATGACCATAAAAAGGCCCAACGGCAGGATGATTTATGACAAATGATGTAAAGAAATACCATGAGCTGGTGAATAATGTGCCCCAACAGGTCCTCTTTGAAGCAGCCCACCATGCACGCTACAAAAGCCTCCTGTTTGATTGTGGATGGAGAGAGCTACAATAAATAAATATGTGACAACAGGTGACGTCTCTGCTGTGTCCCCTGTAACATGCCATCTGGCACAGGTATCTCTCCGGCTCAGTGTAGCAAAGTACAATTAGCCGGTGCTTGGAAGAATGATTGGTCGGCGCACATGTCGGGGAGTATTGGGTTTCATTCCCTCCACATTCTCCGGCATCCGTTTTTTCCCTCTCTTTTTACCTTCCCTCCACAATGAAACCCTCAGCAGACTCTGAGATGAGATTTCTGTGCAAACAACTCTGACGGGCATTTACACCTTGTGTCCTGTTAGGGCTGAGGTGGGCAGCTCCAGCTGTTGTGGAACTACAAGCCCCACGAGTTGCCCACCCCCGCGTTAGGGTGATTCACCCCCTCTATTTGTCCTGGTGACCGATATCACTGAAAGTGAATGAAATCCCACATTTTGAGTTGTCATCAGAACAGGAATAGATGACCTGATGAAACACTTGCAAATACATTTGCAAATATGTACAAAAAAAGTCAGATCCTCAGTTTTTTGTGGGTCGTCATCAGTTGACGGGTATGCCGACTTCGCTGCAGCTCTTCAAGAGAGAACTGAAGTTACAGGCGGATAGGCAGGTAAGTATTATTAAAGTAGAACTGAAGCCCAAACTTTTATTTTTTGTTTTGGATAGAGTAAGGTAGGGTTATAACCCCTATCAGTGTTTTCTCGCTATCTGTGATCTCTGGGGAGATTTAATTTCACTTCCTGTCCAATAGCCACAACAGGAAGTATTAGGAGAACTGTGGACCCCGTTCGTAAGTACGGATTGTCCGTAAGTCGGACGTCCGTAACCCGGGGACTGCCTGTATATGTTATTTGAAAACTTTAATAAATATATATTGAATAAAAAAACAAAGTGAGGGAAATCCCTGGTGGTGAGCAGGGTCACCAGAACTAGTGTCCCCATTGGAAGATTTCCCCTCCATTCATGTTCTGATGACTCAAAATGTGTGATTTTCTTTCACTTTCTCAGTGATAACGGGACAAAAAAAAGGACAAAAAAAAAGAAAGTGAATCTTCCTAACAGGGACACAGACAGCAATAAAAACCTGACTGGAGTTCTATTACTTCCCCACTCTTTTCAAAACTAAAAAAAAGTTTTGCCTTCAGTTGCACTTTAATAACACTTACCTGTCTCACCGCCTGTGACTCCAGTCTTTGCTCTCTTGCAGAACTGAAGCTCTGCAAGGCGACCCCAGGCACCCCCACCAGCTGCTGAACGACCAGAAATCAGAGGATCCGACATTCCATGTTGATTAAGGCCCGGCTCAAATGAAATCCCATTATTTCCTATGGGCATGGTTCCCACCTGGGCATATTTCAGCGCGTCAGAACGCGCTGAAAAACGCCCTACGCCCAAAGAAGTACAGGAGCTTCTTTGGGGCGTATTTCCGCGCGTATCCATTGGGATACAGGCGGATAGCTCTCGTAAATGCGCATTTGACGTGCGTTTTGTGGATCGCAAATCGCTGTAGAAACGCGCATCATACGCGCATATTGCGAATGCCCAGTTGGGAACCCAGCCTTAATGTCAGAATTCCAATGCTGCAGCAGGGAGAGCTAGTGTAAGATTTTATTTGTAGATAGAATGTTGTGACCTACTTTATGTTTGTAACATGTTCACATTCACATACTGTAGAATACACCCACAAAAAATAGAAAGAGGTGATCGAGAAGTGAGCGAGCGACGCTATGTGTTCGTTCTCTTCCCGATCTATTGAGCCGACGTGTGACAGTTTCCTTGTCACACGTCGGCTCGAACTATGAGGATGAATGATTTTCACTCACCTCATAGATCTCCTTTAATGGTTTCCATAATGAACCCTGTCTGTACTGTGCTGGCAGATCTCATTATTAGTTGTGAACTACTGTAGACCTGAACACTCTCTGTCCTAACAAAGGGTTAAAGATCTCAGGGCTTGTGTCATACATGGCATGTTAAAGAAGAACTCCAGGGAAAGAAAATTGTCCCCAGTGAGATCCCCAGTGAGCTGCGATAATTAAGCACAAGGGGTCCGAAGGACAATGGTGCCGTTTTGAAAAAAGGAGGGAAACCACTAATTGGATTGTGTTTCATATGAGACGGGGATAGGGATTCAATGTGCTGCTGAACATTGCTTTAATGTAACATGTTATAGACTTTTTGGCATAGTCATATCAAATAAAAGGCTGGCACCACTCAGAAGTCATATTCCAGTTTTTAGGTGGTAGCAGGCAGGTTAAATCACATGCTGTCCCTTTAAATTTCACAGGGACTATGGTGAGATAAGGAGTTCTGAGCTCCACCTGACATCAGCAGCAATTACATTGCCAAGGGATGAGTTTTTTGTGGCCTAAAGTGTATTTCCACATTGACAGACACATCTGAGAAAACCCCTCTATATGTTTGTTATGTCTTCCTATTCACACAGCATACCCCAAAAATATATGTTATAAATTATTTATGACCTTTTTTGATGTTTCTTTGAAGCAGGCCTTGGGGCAGACTGCAAGATACTTTGAACCATCATGATGTGAACATGGATGGGGACACAGTGAGGACAGACTCTGTGTTTTCTCTCATTACTCCAGGGCAAATTTTCTTAACCTTTGCAGTGGGGCTACTTTGATATTTTGTAACCTAAAAAACGATCACTTAACCCTTGCAATGCGGGGGTAGTCTCACTGCAAGGGTTAAGAGAGATTTTCCCTGCAGTTCTGGTTTACTGAGAGGAAACAGAGCATGTCCTCATTGTGTCCCCATCCATGTTCCCATCATGATTTTTCTGAATATCTGGGAGCCATATACATATATTACTAAAGCTGAGGCTCCCAGACCCGAGTGGCATTCGGGAGCTCCTGAATGCAATTCTGAAATTCGGATCCCGAATGCTATTCGGGTCTAAGAGCATCAGCTTTAGTATTATATATACTGTATGTGGCTCCCATCTTGCCATAACGGAAATTCATTTTCAGACCCATTCGGATGCATTAAACCGAAAAACACATCTGATTGGCCAGAAAAGTCACATGTCCGATTCAGTTTAGTTTTTGAACGAAATTTGGTCGGGATCCGAAATTCTGAAATGGAATTTCGGATTCGGACACATATGGATTTGAAAATTCGGATGTGACCGAATGTCTGAATTTCGGAAAAATTGTACGAATTTTGATTCAGAACTAAACGCACACGCCTACCTATTACTGAACAATGCTGATGTTATAACAGGAGAGGGTATGCTGGGACTTTACAACTCCTTTAAGAGTTCTGTGGATGCAAAGTGTTTAATTTATTTCTACAATTTTTATTCTGTTGGTCTTTTTTGTAACCTTGTAACAGATGCAACAGAACTCCGTTTTTGAAAATGATAAATCTGGTTTTCTATATTCCCTTTAGGAGGACAGGACCAAACAAGGCCTGGTGGTGTGCATGGCGCCATCCAGTCACTGACGTCCCAATCAGTATTGAAGGATTGCGTCAATAGCGGTCATCCTTGGCTGGGAAAGGCAAGGCTGGAGAACAAGAGTGGGGCATGTTCTGTCGGGCAGCCGATGGATCCCTGCTCCCCTCTCCTGCTGAGCACACACTGCCTGAATGCAGTCAGCCGCATTAGGATAGCGGCCATTGTGCAGAGATACAGTATATTTAACATGACTAAGTAATAGTCTGCTTGAATAGTGAATTCTCATCACTTGAAACGAGATCATGATCTGTTGTCTCAGCAATCAGAGATTGTGAGTTTGTCAACAGCAGTCAGTGACAGATGTGCGCACGCTTTGTTCCCCCCCCCCCTCCCCCCCAGGACCCGGGGGACGAAGGGGACGGATATTCTGTAAATTTTTACCCAGGACCAGGGGGACGAAGAGGACGGATCCTCTGTAAATAAAGTTATTGTCTGTGTGTACACACACCAATAAAGAGAAAGGCTCACACTGACACATCGACAGCAATGAAGAGCAGCCCTGTCTATAGAGCTTCAAAGGACGACTGTAACTGTTTTCTTAGGGGATTATCCTCACAAATCGGGCTCATAATCTGCATATACATTCATGACCGGGGTGACAATCCACAGCCAACTAAGACGTGGGCAAACACGGCGCTTAGTGCCTTAAGAAAAGGGAAGTCCATCACACACGACCGGCTGAATGGCATTCGGCATTTTGTTAGCTCAACGAATTGGTTCCCATGGATGCCTACGCAGTGATCCGGGACTCAGTATTTTCTGAAGGCAAATTAATCTCTTAATGTTATTAAAGCAAAGGGTTTGTCACTTTCTCCCCCCCTCACCCAAGTGACATTATACTGGGTGGCAGCGAAAGAGCAGGGTACATCTCCATTGCAAAGTTAAAGCCTGTGTGCCCCCTTTTTTTTCTTTTACTCAAACAGCAAGCAGTATTTTCAATGAGGGGCTCACTTGTCTGCGATTTAAAAAAAGAAAAAGCATTTTTGAAGGTTGTTTTAAATGCCAAGTTAAGGCCTATGAAACCGCCCCCATCAACTGCAAGGATACAAAGTATGACGGAAAGCTGCTAAGAGTCAAATAATGCATAATATTAAGAAATAATAGTAGACAATCAAAGGTTTAAAAAAAAAACAAAGTCACATGATCTAAATAAACAAAGCATCCCCAAAACCAACCAACACTTAGGGGTTCACTTATTAAAGTTAATGCCGCTTGTATGGCACTAGCGCCCCTAGGTGGTGCTGAAAAGTATAGGACATTTCTATACTCGCCAGCACCATCTAGGGGCGCTAGTGCTGTGCAAATAGCAGCCGTCTGGACTTTTATAAATTAAGCCCTTAAAGTTGAACCAAAGTTTTAAAACGCTAATGTTTGGCCACGGTGCCATTAAAAAGAAGTTTTACATGCCTTTTCCCTAGCCCTAACCCCTGGCAGGTGGTGTTTTTCTCTTGCCCTCGATGTCCTCTGGACTGCTGGTTCTGCATTGTACGTGATGACGTCAGAGTGCGACCACTGGAGAAGCAGCTTCTTGGGATCAGTCGCAAAGAGAGGAGGAGCCTGCAGGAGTAAGCGATAAGGTAAGTATAACTTCTATTTAGGGGTACTCAAGACAAAAATGAGCATTTAAACCTTGCAGTGCAGGGGAAACCCTGCTCCAAGGGGTTTTTAGATTTCCTCTGGGGTTCAGGTTTACAGTGTATCTAAAGCCAATACTTTTTTAGTTCTGGATAGAGTAGGGAAGGGTTAAAACATATCATGTTACGGGTGCTGACATCTTTGCCCGGTCTTTTGCTGGGCTTGGCATCTTTGGCCATTTTGATTGGTTGGCCCAAGATGACGTAACTCTGGCGCAGGTGCACGGAAGTTAGTTCATACCGGCACCAAGGCATGCCAAGAATGTACATAAGACTGCATATGTAAAGCTCGGTGTACAATTTAAAAAAGTTTGCAAGTAGGAAGGGAAGAAGAGACATAATAAGAAACTTTTTTACACTTTAACACAGAAAATTGTCCTACCTTACTGCACCAAACATGATATAACTCTATTATTAAATAATATATTAGAAAGTGTTCAAAGTTTCATTCTTTTAAATGTATTGTTATATGTAAATCCTTTGCTCATAGTTATTAAAGTCTCAGTGTCTATCATTTAAGCAGTGGAAGGGCCGGGAGGCACCATCGTTGGGCATTGTAGGACATCAGTTGGCCTTAATCCTTTCCTATCTTTACACAGTGAGTGCATTGTGTAACAACAATTGATTGACAGTTGCCTTGTCATCTGCCAGTTCATCATTGGAGAGTAGCGTGATCTCAGCAAAGTAGATTTTGCTGCAAAAGTTTTTTGTACTAATTGTGCTGCAGCGAATACTTTCGATTAGGTTAACCACACTTGGAAAAAAAATAGATGTGTTTTTAGAGTATTTTAGTTTATTGCAGTACTTTTTTAATTGTATTTGATTTATATTTATTACACATTTTTACATTATTTTTACATTATTTACGTTTTTTAATTTAATTTTCTTTACTCTGTTTTTTATTCTATGAAAAAAAAATTATAAACATGAAGCTAACGAAGGGCCAATTTTTGTACAAGAACAGACCCAGCACAGTAGAAACCCAATGCACCCTTAAAAACATTTTTTTAATTTTGCCTTCCCCATTGATGCCATTGCATTTTGCCAAGATGGAAAGATTTCACCGAAATCTCCTAATTTTATGGAAATTTCCAGAAAGCAAGGGCTCTTAGTTTTGCCCTTTCCTATTTTTGATCTCTGGGAGTTTGAATAGATCTTATTTTCTTACAAGATCTGACTGACAGGTCACAGCACTAAAACCAGACCGTGGGTTTAACCTAACCAAAAACTCGAAGATAGTTTTGACTGGAGTTCCACTTCATTGTGCACATTTTTTTTTTTTTTAAGATTATTTTTAAGATTAGTCTTTTCCTGATTAATATTTATTTGTATTGCATAGCTGTTGTACATATGCCTGGAGTGCTTCCTCAAGAAAGATTGTTACCAAGCGTCACTCCTGCTCCATATTGCTCTGCATATTGATATTAGTGGAGCAGAGGGGGAAAAGCAGGTTCTGACATACCATATGGTAAGATGCACTGCACCGTCTTTACACAGGAGAGGACACATCACAACGAGTTCTGACTGTTAGTGTCTGGCACGGTCAGCTCACAGGCATGCAGGCCAAGAAAAATCGAAGATGAATAGGTAATATAAACCTAAACAGCGTCTATGTAAACATATGGGGGAACCGCTCAATCCGAATCTGTAATGCTATATGTTCACGGGTCATACTTCATGTACAACAAATTTAATAGTTGAACTCCTATGGGGTATGTCAGGAGAGAGCCGTTTAAGAGAACATATGGGAGCAACGCCGGGAGAGGATGATGGAACTAAGGAAGCATATTAACAGAGCAGAAAATTGCTGGATAATCTGCTTAATTTCATTTGGAGGGAAGTTTTAACGGTGCTGAGATGATGCTTTTGTTACAGTGAATCAGATAACATCTGGTCGCTGCACAGAGCAGGCAAAGATTGCAACTACCAGTTCATCTGGTGCAAGTGGGAAAATAGAATAATTGTGAAAAACCCAATGGAGGGGAAAAAAAATTATCTTAAAACCTATATTAGTACAAAGCACGTGTCTTGGCTTGGTGGGGGGTCACAGGGGTGCAGAAGGAGGATTTTTCAATGGGCAGACAGCATCTACTTCTTGCTATTGGACAGCAGGAGCAACAGTTTGCTGATAATAAAATAGAATACCCTCCAGCATTTCTTGCTCGATAATTTATTTTATTTTTTTTCCATTTAAAGTTCTATTGCTTATAAAGAATGACATACAGAGGTAATACGAACATCAAAACAAGGTTCTGCATATCAATCAATATGTAAAGAACACAATAAGAACCAAGGTTATTGCTCGATAATTTTTATTTAAATGTTTTATTTAATTGACAGCCCATCTCTGGAGAGACTGCGCTGGTGGGAAAAGAGGCCAGAAATAGCATAGGGATACATTAGGATACATTTTGGGTCTGGAAACAATCTGGTCTGGTCTGGAGATGATTTGGATGTGGTGTGAATGGCCCCTAACTCTTCACAAACATGTTTCACATTTAGTGGTATATCTATCTATTTGACCAAGATATGATTTAATAAAAAAAAAAAATCAATATGTAATTTTTTTTAAACCTAAAAAAAGGAAAGGCATTTAACCCTTCTAGTGCTGAAACTGTGTACAGACAGTTTCAGCACCATGGAAAGCTAATGTCAGGAGATGAAGCAAAGGAGATTCTCTTTATTTAACCCCTTCATGACTGAGGCCTTTTTTTTCATTTTTTGCACCCATGTTATATTCCACATTTTAGGCCTGAAAATTACTTAAAACTCCCACACATTATATATTTTCTGAATGCCAAGACCCTATACAATATAATGGTGGTAGTTGCAAATTTTTATGTTGCGCAATATTAGCGCAACTCCTTATTAAACCTCAAAATTTAGTGACAAATTTAATTAAATGCCCCAAAACACAACAAAATACCAATTTTTTAAATGAAATATAAAAGATGAGGTTACAACGAGTAAAACGATACCCAACATGCCCAGTTTACAAATTGCGTGCGTCCGTGAAACGGCAAAAAACTGCAGTACCCCAAAAAGTCAACAGAAGACGCTTTAAAAGCCCCCACAGGTCATCAATTTAGAGATACCCCAAAATACTGGCCCTAGAATTATTGCTCTCACTCCGGCGTGCGCGGCGATACCCAACATGTGTAGCGTGTTCGTCGTTTTCATACGTAGATGCACCCAAAATGCGCGTGCTCGTGGGGGCGGGTGACTTTAAAAAAAATGAGGATGCTAGTTTGTGTCCTCCCATTACCCTAAGGAGAACTATGGGGAAAAGCCTTAACCCCATAGTTCTCCTTTAATAAGCCCCTTACCTATCCACACTCCCTTACCATTACAGTAAGCTCTGGTGTTGGATGGTATCACAGGATACCTGGGTGGATAACATGACTGACTTGCCCACATGAGGCAATAAAAAACAAAACCAGATTATAAAGAACAATTTGTACAATTATAAATAAAAAAAACAAGAACCTGAAAATAACCTTGACCTTAACCATTATGGTTTACCAAAATACCTCAGAACATTAGAATTTAGTTGGCATGCAATAATTGAATCTGATCCCTACCATAGATCATTTAATGAATCTATTAAATAAAAATCTTGCTTACCAATGCATAGTTATAAAAGTGACATTTTATGCTTGTTATGTCTTGGTCTGAGATGCAGCCCATAAACAATGTAATTAATATCTCACAGAAAGTTTTAATTTTTTATGGGATAAAAAATTCAATAAATATTCCCTCCCACAACACCACCAACCCATCCCAAAGCCTGTGAAACAATTACACTAATATGATTCACAGCACAGACATGTAAGATGAGTAGAGCGTATGAGAGGCGGCAGGTCAAACGGAATTAAACTGACCATACACTGTTCAAATTTTGATCAAGTCCTGATGACTTGGAGTAAATTTGAGTAGTGTGTAAACCTTCCGGCACCCCACTCTTCAAGAAAAGTTGATTTTGTATTGACTTTTGTCAGAGGGATCAGGCAAAAATTGAGTAACGACTGCAGCCAATTAGGTACAGTCACTCAGTGGCGTCACAATGAGGGTACGGGGGGTGCGGCATACCTTATCCCGCCGGGTGAACGTCCCCTCCTCTCTCTGCCGGCGTCCATCACCGAGATGGCTGCCGGCAGACATCAATCAGATGGTCGCGCATGCGTGATGACGACACGGCGGGGTGTCACCCGGTCTAGAGACCGGGTGACACCTGACCTCGGGACGCCCCTGCAGTCACTGCTCGGGCATTCTGACAGTCGCAGATGCCAAAAAAGAAAATGTAACAAAAAATGTATTTCTCATGCAGACACAGTAAAGAGCATCAGCAATATATTATATGGCCATTGTTATTTGGCTTTGCTGACATTTCAGTAATAGTTCTCTTTTTGGCTCCCAGTGCGTTAACAATGTTGTTTTTGGGTCATTGGGATACAAAGTAGAAGAAGCCCTGATTTCTGATTTGGCGGATTGACCACTTTGTATTTCAGTTTATGGGCAGTGAGGGAGAACCGCATTGCCGGTAAATTGCAGAAGGTTGCAGGAGAATTGCTGTAAAACGTATCCACAGAAGTGTCACCTTATAGAACAGACTTTGTGCTGTTAGTGGCAGAAGTCGGTGACACGCAGGGACGTCCTCGGAGAGCAGAATTCCCACATCTGTTTTCACTGCATGATTGATGTGCTCGGGGACACAGATCTCAATGTAGCAGGTGAGTAAATGATTAAAATTTCATGAACCATCTTGTAAAAAAAAAAAGAGGAGATTCATCTGACATCTGTAGTCAATTATATAATCCGACGTTGTGCCGGACTTCCTCTTGTAACACTGGAATGTGATAGGGAATCACAGTATAGATAAGGTGTCTAGTAGGGCTACAGTGACCACAGGAATGAGAATAATCAGATACAGACCCGTATGGATGTGGAAATACTGGTTCTATGGCTGTCATGCTGATAAATACCTGAAGGTGTTCACTTACAAATTACTTTGTGTGCTTTTAACATGAAAACATATTTCTGATACTTGGTCCACTTTAACATTGTTGAGCCTATTGTTCTAAAGATTCATTAAGTCCCAATGGCTTCAGTAATTCCTAAATCACTGACGAAGAAGTCAGATTAGTAGCGCTGATATTACTCTGACTTTCCTGATCTACATTTTTCTTCCTGGTCATTGTCTCAAAGTACCAAAGCTGGAGACAGCTAGGCAACTAGTATTGGAGCCATGACATCTCCCATACCTCTCTCAGCCCATAGGCATTAGTTGACAAGTTTTATAATGTGGTTAAATTTATCATTGGATCATTGGCCAACAATAGACACCACCGGCCCAGGCTTGTTGGTGGGGGATGTGAACAGAGAGGTTGTAAAATTACACTATATTGCCAAAATTATTGGGATGCCGGCCTTTACACGCACATGACACATGAACTTTAATGGCATCCCAGTCTTGGTCCATAGGGTTCAATATTGAGTTGGCCCACCCTTTGCAGCTATAACAGCTTCAACTCTTCCGGTAAGGCGTCCACAAGATTTAGGAGTGTGTCTATGGGAATGTTTGACCATTCTTCCAGAAGCGCATTTGTGAGGTCAGGTTCTGATGTTGGACGAGAAGGCCGGACTCGCAGTCTCCACTCTAATTCATCCCAATGGTGTTCTATCGGGTTGAGATCAGGACTCTGTGCAGGCCAGTCAAGTTCCTCCACCCCAAACTCGCTCATCCATGTCTTTATGGACCTTGCTTTGTGCACTGGTGCGCAGTCATGTTGGAACAGGAAGGGGCCATCCCCCAAACTGTTCCCACCATAATCCCCCCTCCACCAAACTGTACACTTGGCACAATGCAGTCAGGCAAGTACCGTTCTCCTGGCAACCGCCAAACTCAGACACGTCCATCGGTTTGCTAGACAGAGGAGCGTGATTCGTCACTCCAGAGAACACGTCTCCACTTCTCTAGAGTCCAGTGGCAGCGTGCTTTACACCACGGCATCTGACGCTTTGCATTGCACTTGGTGATGTAAGGCTTGGATGCAGCTGCTCAGCCATGGAAACCCATTCCATGAAGCTCCCTGCGCACTGTTGTTGTGCCAATCTGAAGGCCACACGAAGTTTGGAGGTCTATAGCTATTGACCCTGCAGACAGTTGGCGTCTTCTGCGCACTGTGCACTTCAGCATGCACTTACCCCGCTCTGTCATTTTACGTGGCCGACAACTTCGTGGCTGAGTTGCTGTTGTTCCCAGTTGCTTCCACTTTGTTATAGTACCACTAACAGGTGACCGTGGAATATTTAGTAGCAAGGACATTTCACTGAACACCTGAATGCAATGATTTGGAGGGGTGTCCCAATACGTTTGCCAATATAGTGTATATTTGATTGCAGTTATGGCTTACATAGATGCCTTTTTTTATTAAATTATTTTTTACAATTCAGAAAAATAAAATAAAACAAAACAACAGTTTTAAAGAAATGTATGTTGTTGTTGTTTTTTTTTTAAATTAAAACTACATAGATGCCTTTAAATGTTGTTAGATCTTGCCTACATGTCTGTCCAACATCTGATGTCTATAGCAGCCTTAAAGTGTATCCCTAGGGATAATTGTTTTTTTTTAGTTTTGCAAAGAGTAATTTTTATTGCTGTGTGTGGGGTGATTAATGCCTCTATTTGTACCAATGACCATTGCCACTGAGGAAGACAGTGAGGGGAAATCCAAACATTTTTGAGTTGTACCCAAAGCAAAAGGTAAGAGGAAATCTTCTAATGAAGACACTTGTTTCAACTCTTTACAACTGTCTAAGAGGGAAATTCCCCCTCACTTTTCCTTTCAATTTCTGTCATATCTGGGGCAGGAAATTAAGGAACATTTTCCCAGTAGTACACAGACAGAAGTGTCCGCTTTTGGCACAAAATTCCTGACATAATCATACCGCCAGGGAGGTTAACATTGGCCTACTCTACCCAAAACTAAAAATATTTTTGGATATACCCCAAATGAATAATATTAAGAGGACTATACCGTTGCTTTAGGGGGGAAAAACAGCACATTTATAAACACAGCAATGAGTCTTAGAAACATGCTTAACCATATTCTTGTGAATGGAGGAGAAGAAGGAGGAAAAAATCTGCTAATTGCAGATTTTATCTTTTATGAAGAAGTCTGCATTCATTTATTTTTGATAAAACATGGAATTTTCCTTTATAAATCAAAGAAAGAGCTTGTTTTATATTCTGTTGCCAAATGGCATGTCAATAATTTTTCATGCAGACGTGTAAAGTTCCTGAAAGGTCCACTTTAAGCATTGACAGATTAAAACTTCTCAAACCACACAGATGACCACCATTTGGGTCTACCTGCTGCTGTTTGTGGACTAAAAACTCACAGGTCTGTTTAGACAACACACACAGGTTAAGCAGGTTGAAAAGGATTGACCCAAGCCCGTCCTCAGGCACAAAAAAAACCAGAAAACCCCATAGCCGTCCAGTGCTGATCACCTTGAAAACAAACAGGAAGGAAATGATTTAGAACTAAATCCTTTTGCATGATCTCAAGAGAAACAAATTGTCTGTGTCTCCAGAG
The DNA here is from genome assembly GCF_000935625.1 of Nanorana parkeri. NCBI lineage: Eukaryota > Metazoa > Chordata > Amphibia > Anura > Dicroglossidae > Nanorana > Nanorana parkeri. Next base: position 544,421 of record NW_017307073.1, on the reverse strand, counting down.
GGAAAAGAGAGAAAGAAAAAAAACTTTAAATCCTTCAGAAAAGGCAGCAGTGTGCCATGCAATTAGCAACATGTCATCTATTCACTGCTAAGGAGACACCTAATTGGTAATAAGGTGACTCACAAATACTGAACACCTTTTTATGTTTTTTTTTTTTCATGCCACCCGAACCACCACCACCCCCTCCCTATTTCTAATTGTGTAACAAGCTCTTTTGTCTGTGATGTACAATGGTCCTAGAAGAGAAATACATTCAATCAAAAAAAAGGAAGAAGAAATAAAGTAGCACCTGTGAAGATTTGCCTTGTGAAGGTGTGTGAACCGCGGGTCATGTGGAGTTTTGCTAATGAGAAGTTTGGCATTTCAACTTGATGAGGACTGAACGCATGCCGTTTACACGGTGCACTTTGCTTCGCCCCGCACCGCGAGCCGTGTTAGTGCAATGTTACCTTTTTAAGACCGAGAATGAAATGTATTCAAATGATCAACACGACTTTTTGATAAACTTTTGCTTAAAAGGCTAACTCCACGCTTTGATATTTCCATAAATTAAAGAAATATTAAAGCTCCATCAAGACGGCTCCGATTATGAGAAGAAACTTTTAATTGATAAACGTATATGTAGATTTTTCACTGCCGGTGTTGGACTTGATCCATTTCATTATGCAATAAAGGGAATGTTTTTAAAACTTTTTTTTTCTGTTAGATAACCGTGTAAAAGATGTTAAATAAAGTCAGAAAAGATGATACATTTAGTTATTGCTTGTCAAGGGCCAAATCACACCTTTGCACTTTGGTAACGTGCACATTACAGCACCTGCACGATTATGTGGATTGGTGCAAAGCGGTGTGATTCCTTTGGAATAGCACCCTAACGAACCTTCCCCAATGCAGCTGTGTTGTAGCCCACTGCAACACATGGCAATGCACAGATAATTCACAGTAGGACATTGCCATGGGTTGCATTACATAAAAAAGGGTCATGTTCAATTTTGGATGCAATGCAATTTTAGTTAATTTACTAAAGGCTGTTCATTTTGAAAGGGAATTTGCACTTTGCACTGGAGGTTTCCCCTTAGCTTAGTGAATGAGGGGAAATTTAACTTTGCAGAGAATACCAAATCACGTGCAAGGTAGTGGGAAAAAAACCTTTATTTTTGCTTTCACATGATTGGATCATGGAAGTCAGCTGAGCTTCGCTTCGCTTCCTTCACTAAACTAAGGGGAAACTTTGTGTGCAAAGTAAACAGCCTATTAGTAAATCAACCCAACTGGCTGCATTGGTAGGCCATTGAAAATGAGCTGCCTTATATGCAAAACTGTGTATTGCATATAAGGCTTTGTTCCTTCCCTGCTTCCCTCCCATTCTGTGCGATCAAGCTCATCACATGTGAAACGCATTATAGGGGGATGGTCCCAGGTGGAGCTGTCATGATATATGTCCTGAGTCAATAAAGCTTTTCAAAGTGTGTCATCAGTCTGCAAATTCCTGTTTCCTTGTTGAAGCTACGAGCTTGGTGGAACTCCTGGGCCAGCACCTGAAGCTCCAGAGGTGGGGGAAGTACATTGGGGATTAGAGTGGTGACGTCTCTCTTTTTTATCATAGTCAATAATATTTTTTTTTTTGTTTAGATGGTGAATGCAAATAGGTTTGCAAAGCACTACTCTCTCTCTCCATGCTCCAGCTTTGCTCTCTTCATCCTTCCCCATTGACCAGTGCCAGCCCTCTTTAAAATTTCATGTAGCCCAGTGTCATTCAAACCATTACCTGAGAACCCTGGGTGTCATAAACATGCCCCCCTGGGTTGTGTGTCATCAGGCCAGTCTGGGCTCCCAATGTTAGCAGATAGCAGGGTAAACAGAATGGAATTCCCATCTTAAAGAGTTTTCTTTAGAACAGGTTTCTCTATTGGACATTTTTTCCTCACCTCCTGTTCTGGTGACAATGATCACCAGGACAAATATAAAGGGTGAATCCCGCCAGCTGAGACATACACAGCAATAATAATCTGACAGGAGCTAAAGCTGACCATACACTGTAATATTTTCTTTGTTCAACCTGCTGGCTGAACGAAAAAAATATAACAGAATCCTCCTTCCATGATTATGAGTCATTTGACGGTGGCCAACAGCCACTGTCAGAATACCCAAACAGAGCAAGCAGCTCATTGGCTGCTGTCTGTGTTCATTCAAAGATTTTCTGACCTGCTCCTTTGATCAGCTGATTGAGGGATGCCGACCGAAATTCGCACAGTGGGTGCTGCTGTCGGAACCCTTTCATCAAGAACCAGTTGAAATTCCCATAGTGTATGGTCAGCTTTAGATTAGGTAAGGACATTAGACTGGCAAGAACAAAAGTGATTAGCTATTAGGGACAAGCAGAGTAATTTCAGTAAAACTGATTTTGCTGTTACTGATTTTTGCTGAAACCCTCGCCTTCGCCAATTGAGTTGCTTAGTCAAAATGTACTTGGAAAAATTGCGTGCCATTATGCGGGGGGGAGGGGTCTACGGTAGTTGTTTAGTTTGTTTCATTTGGTATTCTTTTTGTCTTTTTTCTGTGTATTTGATCATTATTTGTGTACTGTTGCTCTACATTTTTTATTCAATTTTTTTCAGTGTCTATTTCTTCTGTAAAGAAATGGAAATAAATAAAAAAATAAAAATAATGAGGCTAGTAGATTTTTCTGCCACAAGAACAGGTTCAAGATAGCCTCCTGAGCCAATAAAAGCCCCCTGAAAACAGAAATCAACTTTCCAATGGACTCCAAGGTATTCTGCCAAAATAGTGCCATTTTTACCAGATTTTCCCCCAAAAATTCAAACTCTCTATTTAGTTTATCCCCTATGGAAATAATGCATGGTAAATAGGTAAATAAATATAGCTTGTAACTTTCAAGGGCATTAGACAGAAAGTCTCATTAAGGGAAGGAAATATATTAGTACAAGCTAAATATATCTTGTACTACCGTATTTAAAAAAAACAAATAGACATTAAATTTACATGATAAATCCTTTCCAGGTAAATTTAAAAAAAAATACACAAGGGTTTTGCAAGTTTGCATCAGCACACATTGGCTTTACTTCTTGGATGCTACTGTTATTGATACATTTAAAGGGATGACAGGTTTGCATATTATATGAAGCAGGCTGCATCAGATTGCAGAAATTTAACAGGCTTACACTGTAACATCCAATCAATAGGGATAAACACTGTGCCATTAATGGTGTTACATAGTCTCAGCAGCCAGGGGACCACATGTGAAAGCAATAACACTGCCCCAAGATTAAAGGCAGCATGTTTTAATCCCTATGGGAGTCGCAGCTCCGGTAAAGAGGGCCTACATATGTCCTGGGCATACTGAGCAGCTGGGCGATATCTTTATATTCTGAGTAGGCTTGGAGCGGGTGACCAGAATAAGCTCAGATGCACTTTTTAATTCTTATACGGTATCTCACACTATCGAACAATGTAGAGGCAGAAATATTCAAATTCATTACGTAGAGCACTGACATAACCACTTAACATAATATATATACAATTCAAACCACATGACTCCCTACTCCAGAAGAGGACACAATCTAATGTCCATACACAATCACCAATCAGATCAATTAAAGTCACCCTGTGGTCATACAGTCAAACTTACCCTGATGTCAATATAATGCAGGCCTGAACCCAGTTACTAAAATCCCATTTATGGCATCCTAGCCTCCCACAGCTTTTTATTGGCCCATAACTAAAATGGGTGGCCTCACGGGCAAATCGTAGAGTGGAGGAAGTGGAACAAGCTCTTGACTACAGCAGCTGGTTGACATTTGCACAGTAAAAGCTTTGCCTTCCATGGTTTAAAGCTTGGCTCAAGCCTTATGTGTATGGGAGGCTCCCGATGGGGCCAATATGGTGCTGTTGGGAGGAAAACAGTGAGAAGTTACAAAACCTGTCCCAATCACATGTGATTCCCCCCTCCACCGGCTCCCCATTAAACTGGTGCCAGCCTCCTGATCCCAGGTCCTTGTTCCTACTGATCCATCCAGGTCTGTAGAACTATCCAATTATATGGACTACTCTACAGACAATGTGCCCTGGAGGCTGTTGGATTATACATCACCAAACAATGTCCCTTCCTAGTTTATAAGCAGTTTAGGGGCAATTTTTGGGTGGAGGCCCATTAACCAAGCAATATGTTTTTCGCTTCTAGGAAAAAAACACAGCACATTCTTGCACACACATGGAGTGATTATTTGAATGACATTTTGTAGTTAGGCTCAATAATCCTACTGTGCATAGAGACGAGCTACACTGTAGACCAACCTGTCTTAACCCTTTTAATTTAAAGGAATCCTTGGAAAAATTGAGATCTTGGAAACTCCTGTAAAAATGTATTTCTTCCTACAGCTCATGGTAAATTAGAGTGATCAGTAAGATGTAGCTTTCCAGTGTTAGTGTTCATCAGCAATAGGACCCCCTTACATTGGTAGTCGGTGTTAAACAAAACCTCTTACATTGGTGGTAAGTGGGACAAGGACCTCCTTATATTGATGGTCAGTGTCAAAAGCATTGGTGTATTTTGGTTTTGTGCTGCCCTAGGCAACACTAAACACGAGCACCCCCCCATTCCTAATCTAAATTAGTCCCACCCCTTCCTGTCTAAGACATTTTGCATAACCTGTCAGTCGCAGGATACTGCATGCATGGTGTATCTAGATTCTGACAGGTTGCGCTATCAACGTTGCGCTCTAGTTCTACCTTTGCAATAGCCACCTTCTCCATTCCTGGCTTGATGGGCTCCCTAGTTTTGTAGCTACAATAACCATTCTCTCTTGCCCTGCCATGCTTTGCTAGTCTCTAGTTCTGCAGCTGCAACACCGATCTTCTGCCTTAATATGATGAGTCCTCTAATTCTGCAGTTACCAATCTTCTGCCTTGGTAGCTGGGCTGTGTAGCTTGCCCCGCTCTAGAGACATAACCCTGCACGGAGCTGATAGGCTGCACTTACCCGGACTCACCACCACGGAGGTGCCGATGAGCACGATGACACTCTGAATCTCAGCCCTGGGGTCCTGCGGAAGCTCCTCTGCTGCCTGAAGTCAGAGATTTGGGTGCTGGTTTCACAATGGGGGGTGCGGCCCGCACCCGGGTGACACCATTGGAGAAGTAAGTACTATCCTTGTGGCACTCCTTACCGATATGTCCCTTGTAGTGGGGGGGTGCTTGCAGTGACTGCGGATGTCGCCGCAAATGTCAGCAAAATTGTAGAAATGTCACCAGCACACCAGTCCTTTTAAGATAGCAAAAGCTTCATTTATTGAAGTTTTTGGTCATATGACAAAAAACTTCAATAAATAAAGCTTTTGCTATCTTAAAAGGACTGGTGTGCTAGTGACATTTCTACCATTGGAGGGGTGACACCAAAATGACTTACAGTCATTTTGGTGTCACCCCCCTCTGTAAAGTCGGCGCTCGTTTTTTTTATCTCTCTCTCTTGTTCTCTCTCCCACCCTGGGCACTCTTCCTGTGCTCCCTTTATAGGAGCAGAGGACAGTGGCGTCACAAGGGGGGTGCGGCCCGCACCCGGGTGACACTATTGGAGGGTGACACCAAAATGACTCACAGTCATTTTGGTGTCACCCCCCTCTGAAAAGTCGGCGCTCGGTCATGGACCGAACGCCCGACAGTATCAGGAGAGAGGAGGGGACCCGGCGGCATACCTTATCCCGCCGGGTGACTGTCCCCTCCTCTCTCTGCCGGCGTCCATCACCAAGACGGCCGCCGGCAGGTATCAGAATACTGCAGCGTGTGCGCGATGACGTCTCAGCGGGGTGACACTCGGTTACCGCTCCGGGTGTCACCTAGCCTCGGGACGCCCACGCCTAATTTGCCTTGCAGTAGATACACCCCTGGTCAGAAGAACCCCTTTTTATTGGTCAATGGGAGTCAATAGGAAGACAGCCCATTACATTGGTGGTCAGTGGTAGAGGTGCTACATTGAAGGTCTTTGAGAGAAGTGCTCCGTGACGTTGGAGGTCATTGGCTTTGTGCAGTGACATTGGTGCTGGAACTGTGCAGGCTCCACAGGGCAGGAAATCATTAACCAACTATTTAATCAACATTTAAGCCGGCAAACATTTTGTCCAATTGCCGTTTTGTTTTGTTATTCAGATCTTTCGGAATTTCGTTTTAGTTTAGGATGGAGTTTTCTGAATGACCAATTTAGTTTAGTTTTGAAAGAAACTTTGTTAAAAGAACATTCGGATTTGTTTGCATTTGGCCTTATTGGAAATCGAATTAATGAAATTTTGTCCAAATTTGCATTCGGAACTAATAGAAACTTACATGACTACTTTTCAAGGAACCCCTAGGAACCTCTGGAGGAACAATAGTTGGGAAAGGCTACTCTACACCTTCTACACTAGAAACCACACCAGGTGCAAGGCATTGTCAATGAAAACTCAGCTAGCATCATTATCATCATTACCCATTATACACAGATCATTAGAATGATCATGGCTAAAATACAGTGGAGTCATTTTTCTCCTGTCTGCTATTGATATTGTATTAGTTTGAATCTTCCTAATTTATGTACTAACACAGCAGAGAGTGCAACAGATGGTTACAAGGACCCTGTCACTGTTCCTGTGCTGGATTCCCATTGCATTGCTGATCCAGCTAATGGGACCGATCCTTGCCCCAGGGGAAAGCAAGCTTTGTACCTCTTCCAGCACTGGCTGATCTGTTCATCATTAGGAAGGAGCTTAGATTAACCCCTTCATTCACAGTAGATAGGGTATTAAAACGGGTCACATGATTTCATCTCGTTCACGTTTCAGCTCTCTGCTAGGTAACAGCAACCTAATAATGGATTACAGAGGCTTATTACTAGTGAAAGCTGATACGGTCAAATTAATCAGAACATGCTGAAGGGATACAAGCTAATGATGTACATTACCGAGGTGTTTTTTTAAAATGTGAAACGTGAAGGTGTTCCAAGAGTAGCCAATCAAATGTTTGCTTTTACTGTTTATCCTCCATGAAACACATTGTGATTTAAATGTAATTGATTTATATAAAAAGACTTTCTCCTTCATATAGATGAACCCTCTCTGTTGTGTCAGCATATGCAGTGTAAAGTCACAGACCAGCTAAAAACTATTTATTGTCCTGACCACTTTTAATGATGTTTGGTTTTAATGAATTAAAATGTACATAATCCAAAACCTTTCAGGGTTATTAACAAAAGGGTGAAGAGTTTGGAGAAAGCAGGAGAAGTGAACAATCTAGGCCAACATAGCTGTAAAAATTTTCCAATTGTCACTAGAACAAGAAAATAGGAGAAAATGTCCAATAGGGACAACTGTTGAAGAGAACTTAGTGGAGTTCTAGTCACTGCTCGGAAGAACTTAGTGGAGTTCTAGTCACCTCCCGGATTATGAAGCATTCTGAGTATTCAGTACTACATTATTATAATTTGTCAGGATTACCTAAGAAAAACTGATATTTATATCTTTATTTAGCTTTCCTTAGTTCTCTGGAGATGATTCTTAGAGCTAAGAGTGAAAGGTGAAAATATGGTTGCCACTTTTTAGTCCATGAATAATGGAACCCAAAGGATTATCAGCAATGTGACAAAAAGTGGGTATTGGTTATGTAAAGTGGGCATAGTTTAAAGTGTATCTAAACCCAAAAGCAAAAATATAATGTGTTGCAGCATACCCATCCTTAGATATGATGACTGCATTCGTTTTCTTTCACTTAGGCTTTTTTCTTTTTTTGCACCTGGCAATCTGGCCAATAAGTCTGTTGCTGTAACTGCTTATAAAGTGTTAGCTAGAGTTTGGATTAAATTTGTTATTTAAATGGATCTAAATCTGCTAGTCCATCTGACACTGACAATGCTGGTGTCCAAGGATGGCTCCATTGATCCTCCACAGACTGAAGTCACCCTAAAGCTGGCCATACACTCTGTGATTTTCGTTCGGAAATTTTCATTATAGCTCAAATAGCCCATCAAGCACAGACCAATGTTTTTTCGATAATTGTTCATTAGCAATACTAACTCACAAAATTTCGTCCATCGACAGAACGGATTTTTGTTTGCTCAGTATTCATGTTGTGCTTTTTTTAATACGAAAACGCCACTAATCCATCGATTTGAAAAAGGTTTGCCAGCCTCACCCTTCGAGAAAATTCAGGCAGGAGTACAGTAAAAATAATCGTTGGGTTCCCATCAACTGATTGATTATCGTTCGAAAGACCGTTCGTGGACGATTTCCGAACGATAATTGATAGGTGTATGGGCACCTTTAGATAGGAAGTATGTTATTGGACTGATCACCAGGTGAAAATAAAGGAGAAGATCCTAGAAAAAAAAAAAAGAAAGCATTCACCACATCTAAGGACGGGTGAGCTACAATATATAACATTTTAGTTTTTGGGTTTAAATACGCTTTAATAGGCCTGATTACACCAGTCTGGTTCAGTTATAATAAGCATGGTAAACACAGCCACATTTTCATATACATTATGACAAACATGTTTTTTCTCCAGTCTGGGGACTTACACCATAAAAATATTGCTAGGAGCATTAGGGAAAGGTCTTTTGGGCAGGAGGGACAAGCTAAAAACTCTACTTTCTAACAATTTGTTTAGTTAAGTTCCACTTGGGATAAAATAACAAATGAAATAAAGGCGTTTTGAAATGTGTGTATTTTATTTTAATGCAACACTACAAAAATGAATGAAGACAAAGAGAGATCAGAGAAAAGAAAAAAAAGTTTATCTAAATACAGTGACCAAAATGAAAAATAAAAATCAGCAACAAAAATGTCTAAGAGGAGAAGGGGGGTAGATATTTAATAAGCAGAAACGTTTTCTTCTAAAAATATATATTATACCTGCAGGTTTTCTAGAACTGACATTGTTGTCTACATATGCATTTGATAAATACATTGTAACATTGTATTAATGTTTTTATAGATGAAGCCTAAGTGTTCACAGGCTTTATTCACATAAGAGCTGTTAGGGGATGATTTGGGGGTACCAGGAAAGAACACACAGTGCAAAGCACTCTTCTGTTTTGGGAAAACCTTAAAGTGACATTAAAGTCCCTCTCTTAATCCAATAATTTTCTTCTTTCCAGTAGTTTTCAGGAGTCCCTCCAACGCTGACTGCTGTGCCTTCTGCGTCCCACGGTGTCTGTGCGTGTGCACGCTGCCGGCTGCGTGCATTGACTTACCCTGTGTCTCTCCTCTTCTCCTGGCTGAAGATCTCTACTGCGCATGCGCCTGCCCCATGATCCTTCACGGCTGATTGAGAATCTTCAGATCTTCGGACGGGAGCGGGCGGCGGAGATACAGGTAAGTTTGAAGTTACCTGTTTGGTCACTTTTTCATTTTTTTAAATTGCTAGCAGTAGATATGTGCAAATAAAGAAGGTTTAATCATACTTTCAGCTGGCTATACACTGTTAGAAATGCAGCCGATTCCAGGGAATCAACCAAAATTTCTAACTGTGGTGCTGGCACTTTACAAACTTCGACTGAAGAATTCACATCCACAGAGCTGGTCTTAAAAATGTTCACCAACCTGTGACTGCAACCAATCAGTTGCAGTCACTGTTGAGGTATTCTGACAGTTGCAGGAATATACTGTAAGACTACAATAGCCAGAATTGTGATTCCTCCATCCACATTGGTTTACGGCTCAGTTCTATAATAGTAATTACAATCAGGGGAAGATAATAAAAAAAGGTTCTCTAACAATCCATATCCAAATGGATCAGACATATACTAGATATACCAGGAGCTGGGAGTGTGCCTTCTACATCCCTGGCGTCCTCATCAATAAGATCAGATCAATCATTGTCACACTAAACATGGCCGGGGGCTACATTTAGAGGGAAACCATAGTCCTTTAGAAAATAATGTGAATGGGACAAGCTGAAAGGCTCTTACCCAAATGACATTTCAGCTAAAAACAACTGCCGTACTGCTGTGACGATCCCCACTAGATTATCTGAAATATGCAAAACAAGATAGAAGTCCTGCTGCATTACAATGCAATTATTTCAGCCAAAGATGAAATCATAATTTGGGGGGGTGGATTTCCTTTAATGCAAACAATCATATCAATTAGGGATGCCCCGACACCGATACTAGTATCGGTATCCCTGCCGATACCGAGTATTTGGGCGAGTACTCACCCAAATGCTCCGATACATACCTCTGATACCGGAACGTCCGGTCGGAGGGATATCTCCCTCTGACCGCAGGTGCCGAGGGAGCATGAAGCCAGCTTTCTTTCCAATCAGAAAGCCAGGCGGTGGGTTATGGCCCGCCTCCCGGCTTCCTGATTTGTTAGGAAGCCGGCTTCACTTGTTGTAAGGCAGCCTGGCTTCCTAACCAATCAGGAAACCGGGTGGCACGTAATGACACGCCTCCTGGCTTCCTGATTGGTCAGGAAGTCAGGTTGTCTAGGAACAAGTGAAGCCAGCTCCCTAGCCAAACAGGAAGCCAGGATGCTTGTCATGACATGCCACCCGGCTTCCTGATTGGTTAGGTAGCCGGCTTAACTTTTTGCTAGACAGCCTGGCTTCCTGACCAATCAGGAAGCTGGATGGCACCTCATCACTCGCCGTCCGGCTTCCGGATTGGTCAGCCAAGCCAAGGTAAGCAGCCTGGCTTCCTAACCGGAAGGCGGGTCATGGCGTGCCACCCGGCTTCCTGACTGGCTAGGAAGCCGGCTTCCCTTGTTGCTAGGCAGCCTGGCTTCCTGACCAATCGGGAAGCTGGACGGCACCTCATGACTCGCTGCCCGGCTTTCGGATTAGTCAGGAAGCAAGCCGGTGTTCTTTCGCTAGAATAACGGCTTCACAGGCAATCAGGAAGCCGGGCGATGGGTCATGATCCTCTGCCCGACTTCCTGATAATCTGGGCACACGGCACCGCTTATCAGTACTCGGTATCGGCGAGTACCGGAAAAAAAATATCGGTACAAGTACTTGATACCGAAAAAATGGTATCAGTGCATCCCTAAAATCAATGTGCATTAATGGTTACAAACCCTATTTCTCTATATATAGTATGTACATTGGCAGTGGCCATATTTACTTGAAGTGGAACTGAATTCAAAAAGTGAAGATTTGCTATTTTATAGGAACAATTTAGAAATGTTAACTCTGCCTAAGCAGTATTCTGCCTTTTGTCCTAATTTCCTCCTGAATAATAGCTGTGCATTACCAGTATGGGAGGGTACCTAGGCACTCCTGTGCATACAGCCTCCTAGCTGTATATCTGCAATGTGAGATCTAAGACACTGTTGTCTCAGACTGTCTCAGGAGTGAGATTTGGGGGTTGATTTACTAACCTTATAAACACACCACGAACATCTATACACCTCTGTAGTGTGTTCCCTCCCAGCATGATCTATGGGTGGAATCTAAACACCTTTGTAGTGTGTACACACCCAGCAGGTGTGTTGTGCAAAGCCAAGCATGAATTGCAAGGTGATGTTGTGTAAATTAGCTCTACGTTGTGTTGCTTGCGTTGATGAATGCAGGAATGTAAATGCATGAGCTAACCATTTTTGTCTAAACTGTGAAGCAGCATTATATATGCATCATGTGCATGATTTTTCCATATATGGCATTAGTGGAAATATGCTTATAGAGACTTTTTGGTTGATAAATACGTTTTGCTGTGTGAAAATCACACGCACCTGGTGCATGCGTGTGTTAAGGTTAGTAAATCACCCCCTTGATGTCACTGCTGTGCTGCTCCCTGCTCTCCTTGCTGGAGACTCTGACACGAGGAAGCAAAACACAGCGCAGAAATAGGCATGGTAAGTCAGTAATGGGAAAATTCAACTGCATGGAGATTACCTTCAATTTCAGTGACTAATCCTTTGCCCTCTCTTTCCTTTTTTTGGCACAACTTTCAAAGTTCAGTTCCTCTTTACAAGCCTGTGTCAGTTCAGACCCATAAAGGTTAATTTAAGCATTATAATTACTATTAATGACTTGTCAAATGCCATCATCTTCAGTCAGGCTTTTTGTCAGGTAAATATTGCACCCCAAGGTTCCTTTACACATGTTGACCTGGCTAATCTTAACTGCTTTGCTGAAAAAAAAGCCTTTTGCTTACAGAACTCAAGAGCTCAAATAACACGCATCATTTGTAGAGCCGCTGCTGTTTCTTATGTGACTTGCCTGACGGGCTGAAGCAATGCATGTAAACTTATAGTAAACCTGTACAGAGGGTACCTGGGGGTTGCCACATCTAATCTCCTTGTTGTTACGGTGCACCTGCCTGCGTCCTAGTAACCAAAGACGTTGTGCGTCTTAGCCGTCAACCAGTGACGCTGTGCAGGACTCTTTATGAATTCCCCAATAGTGCATTGACAATGTATTGCATTAATTTTAAACAGGATACAAAGGCAGGGAAACATGGACATGTCCCCCTTTCCCTACAGCAGTGCACCAAAATGCAAGGCTATGCGTTGGGTTAGAACATTAGGGCATCATTCATCATTTTTACTGCACATTACCACAACACAACAATGTTATTGAGTCCTAAAGCAAAGAACCGCCAATTAGATGTAAGCTCATTTTATGTGGGTTTATTGATGATGATTGTGATTGTCCAAGCTTCACAAAACCTCCCATTTATCATTGTTTAGTTTCATTGTGAATGTGTTAAAGGGGAACTTGTTTGTATCACTTTCCAAAATTCCTTTAAAGAAAAAACTTTTTTTCACTGACATGTTCTGTATCAGAATAGGAGATATAATCCCCCCAGACGGTGAAAGGTCTTAGTCTGCCCCCATCCTCTGCCTTCTGCCTGGCTCCCACTGATAACCAGCCACCTGGATCGGCAGCTTCATTCCCAGGAAGCAGCGAGGCCGCGGATGAGACAGCTGATTCACTGAGAACAGGCTGCAGCCCTGGGCGCAGGTCACAGTATAATCACTGGGGCTGGCCCTTTAACCGAAATGTTGGTGTTTAATAAAAGCTGCCAGTACAAAAGAATGTAACAATGGCTGCTGTGTATCAGAAATCCCTGACAGTCTTTTAAAAGGTTCTCATTTGTATCACTTTGCAAAAATAAAAGAAACCATAGTTATTTAGCTCATCATCTATAAAAAATGTTGGTCTGTGTTTCCAATGGAAATGTGACATGCTCTCTGTTTTCTACTGCCCTGAGCTTTATCCATTGTGGGTGGAAAAGGGGGGCCCTGGCAAGGAACCTTGTCCCTATGTTGATAAGGACATGGTCCCTCATCCTCAAAGGATGTGGAAGTCTAGGCGTGGAGGGGGGGGGGACTTACCTCCCAGGTACCCCTGGTTACTCTTTCACATGAAAAATGACACTATCTGACACCATCACACCATCATATAACAATGTCCAGCAATGTAGATACATTGTCAGCCACATTACCCAGAGGTGTAGATCCACTGTCAGTCATGCCATCCAGCAATGTAGATCCATTGGCAACCATGCCATCCAGAGGTGTGGATCCATCTTCAACCACACTGTCCAAAGATGTAGAATCATCGTCAACCATGCTGTCCAGCAATGTAGATTCTTCGTCACCTGCGCCATCCAGAGATGTAGATCCATCGTCAACCACGCTGCCCAGAAATGTAGATCTATCATCAACCACACCGTCCAGAAATGAGATCCATCGTCAACCACGCTGTGCAGAGATATAGATCCAATGTCAACCACACCGTTCAGCGATGTAGATTCATCATCCACCATGTCATCCAGAGATGGAGATCCATCGTTTACCATGCCATCCAGCGATGTAGATCCATTGTCATCCACCACTGTAGATCCATTTTCACTCATGCCATCCACTGATGTAAATCCATCATCAATCAGTATGAATGGCACCCCAAAAACCTGTCAACAAAAACATTGCAACTGACATTTCCCCCTGCAATGCTGACATGTAAAGCCAGGGGGAAGCCGGCGAAGGAAATGTAATTTAGCTGCAAATGGTTTTTTGTTTTCGTTTCCCTAATTTTGCTGTAGTACATCGTAGAGATACTCCCCTTCACAGGCTGGTTTAAAGCATCCCCTAAGTATGTTATTTAGAGGTATTATATATTTTTAATGTTCCCCTTATAAGCCGTATTCACCCCAAAAAACTGCTCCATGGTAAAAAGTACTTCTCCTCCATGGCAGTGCCCAGCTACCAATGCCCCCTTTTTCCCAAAAGCATGCAAACTGGCCTTAAAAAGGCCAGGTAAAAGTTAGCAAAAGAAACTCAGCCCAGAAATGTAATTTAGCAGCAAAAGGTTTGACTTTGCCCTTTAAGCAGTTTTTTTTTTTTAAACGCCTACCTGGTGAACAGTATTTGGCTACGGCTACCTGGTGAACACAGCTAGCTGGTGAACACCAATTTGCAAGCTTTTTCCCAAAAGCTTGCAAATTGGCCTTCAGAAAGGTAAAAAAAAATAAGATCAGACTCCTATAGACTGTAATTCATGCGCTGTGTTCGGGTTAATAAAATTCGTATTCATTTGGCAAATGTCTAGCGAGCCAAATTTTCTCACTTCTCTCTAATCATTACCGATGTCTTCTGCTAGCTGCCTGGCTGTTACTGCATGTAGATAATCTTGTTAATAAAACTCCGGGGTCAGAATATGCCACAGCTGACGTACATGATGCTGGTCAAGATCCAGGATTTACTTCCTAAAGCTGGCCATACACCAGTAGAAATTTTTTTTTTCAGAAAGTTTGTTCAATTTTCTGATAAAGGGTTCAAATTGGCGATAGTTTTTGACCAAATCGAAGGAGCAGGATGGAACATTTTCCTCAAATTAACAGAATTCCAACATTTAATATGGTTTTCGCGAAGCTCCATTTCATATTCAAAATCAAATGTTAAAATTAGAACAACATTTTGAATGAATCCCTTTTTTTGCATCTCAGTGCTGCTGTTGTCCCCAGCCTCTTTCATCCACTTCCTGTCTATATGCAGTCACTCCATCATCATATCTACATCACTAATCAGATAGTGACAACGGTGGGCCATGCCTGCGGAATGTGCATCAGTACGGCTTCTTGTAGTCTCCATTAGGGTGAAAACACAAGAGCGTGATTTGGAGAAAGTTGTCACCCTATACGAGGAAAGGCCTGAAAAAGGACCTTTTAAGGGCTGGATCACCAGGAAATATTTTATTCAAAGCTGAAGGTTTCAAAATATTGGAAAAAAGGACTGAAATTACATCAACATGTTAAAGTTTTTATGAGATTTTAATGATTGAGTTCCAATTTACTTTAAAGTATAATTACAGCCAAAACTTTTTTTTTTAATTTTGGATAGAGGGCAGAGGGATTAGAACTCCTGTCAGATCTTTATAACTCTCTGTGTCCCCATTAGGGAGATTCATACTCTCTTTTTGTCCAGGTGACCATTATCACTGAAAGTGAAAGAAAATCCCAAATTTTGGTTTGTTTCCAGAGCAGGCATAGATGGGAAATCTTCCAATGGGGACACTAGTTCTAGTGACCCTGGCATTTCCCTCTCTTTGAAAGGATTCCCTCTCACTTCTATCAGACAGGAAGTGAAGGGACATCTCCCCGATGGGACACAGTGCAAAAGAGTTGACAGAGGTTATAACCCTCCCTTAACCCTCCCTTACTCTACCCAAAACTAAAATTTTGGCTTCAGTTCTACTTTAAAGAAACATTTTTGTGCCTGGAGCATGCCTCTAAATTGTCCCTCATTTGGAACCAAATGCCTCTGTCCCTCTTTCCTCCTCAATTGTCCCTCTTTTTGGTCTCATGTAAAGATACAGTATCTATGAAAATGTTCTATTTAACTACCAAAAGTGTTATTCTGCACTAAAACCTTCATCTTATCTCTTAATTATCGTATTTGCTATTTGGAAAAGTATAAAGGAAAGGAGTTATAAAGGAGTTGTGGGGGGAAAAAAAATTCTGCATTTAACCAATCATTTTTGGTATATAAACTCTTCATGGTCCGCATACCTAGGGGTGTGGCAAGGGTGTGTCCATTGCCTATATATAACTGGAGGTGAGGCATGGGGTATGCCCATTGCCTATATATAACTGGAGGTGAGAAATGGGGTATGCCCATTGCCAATATATAACTGGGTGCATGGCAGTGGTATGTCAATTGTCTATATATAACTGGAGGTGAGGCATGGGGTATGTCCATTGCCTATGTATAACTGGAGGTGAGGCATGGGGTATGTCTATTGCCTATATATAACTGGAGGTGAGGCATGGGGTATGTCCATTGCCTATATATAACTAGGGTAGGGGGTGTCCATTTCCTATATATAACTGGGGTATGTCCATTACCTATATTCAACTGGGGGCATGGCATTGGGTATCTCCAATACCCATGTATAACTGAGGGTGGGGCATTGGGTATGTCCAATACCTATATATAACTGAGGGTGGGGCATTGGGTATGCCCAATACCTATATATAACTGAGGGCGGGGCATTGGGTATGTCCAGTACCTATATATAACTGAGGGCGGAACATTGGGTTTGTCCATTGCCTATATATAACTGGGGTATGTCCATTGCCTATAGATAACTGGGGTGCCCATTGACTATATATAACTGGGGTTGTGGAAGGGCAGTGTCCATTGCCTAAATATGTTGCCCCTCTTTCTCATCTCAGAAAGTTGGGAAGTATGCTGGAGTTCTGCTTTAAGAACTATAATCAAATCTCATCAGACTGACTGTTTTAGAATTTATAACCACTATTGATTAATTGTCAATATTGGTAATATTGAATCGTTGTTACTATGAAATGTTACAACTGTAGCAGTATAGAACTATAGACAGCTCCAATAAATTAACAGCGATCATATTCATTGCACACAATACGGGTGAAGCTGCTGTTCTGGATTTGTATGCTGAATAACGCTGTCTTGTTCTCAGCAGCCCCCCCGGGCATAAGACATTATTGTGGCGGTCTAATTAGATATTCACCATGTTAGTGTGAGCGACATATGCCTTTTCTCTATAAGAAACATCGGAGGCTGCCACATGCTTTCATGTATGGAAATGACGGAGGAGCAAGTGCAAGCTCTCCCAAGAACCTGCAGCCCCCGAACAGCTTGAACACAATCAGGAGTCCTTCAGCCATTGGTCACAGTTTATTAGCAACCTATAAACTTCTCATCTGCTGCCGGGGGGGACGAGATGTTAATGAGACTTGTTAGAGCTGTCACCTGTCCGCGTCACACCGCCGTGACCGCAATCGTGACAATAACCTAAACTAAATATTTGGAAGCTGCCCTTTCAAGTGCTAAGCAGGCCTTTGGCTCTTCCCAAACAATGGCTCCCTGTGAATAAAGGGACATTAGCACGTATTGTGTGTCGGGGGCACCCCGGTGAACTCTGTACAATAAATGAAAACTAGTGTGTGTTTTACGCGAGAACGCATTGCTAGATATGAGTGGGTTAACCCGAAATGTTTCATTTCATTTACGTTTTCCAAAAGTTTAAAAAAAAAAATGCAGTTGTGCACTGCAAGGTTTAAAGCTGAGCTCCGGGGTAAGCAAATATGTCTAAATACAAGAGCCACGTGTGTTCTTCCTGGAATCTTGGTGAGCTTTGTGTATTTCTTCTAAGATCTGTGCAGTAATCCAGTGTGACACTTCCTGTAATAAAGACCGGTCACTGCTGCTCTCTCTGCTTGTGCAGAGTGGCTGGTCTTGAATCCGACCCCTCCTGTAGTGGGCGGGACCTGATGAGCCCCTCCCACATCTCCTCTCTCTGCACATGCTATGTACGGCACAGTGATAAAGCCACTACTACTTTTACAAGGTAATAAATAGGTGCAAACAAAGTGGAATTATATCCTTTGTGGCTACAGAGAAACAAATAAAAATAATGGACCTTTTTGTGCCCACAGTGCAGCTTTAAATACTCGTTTTGTCTAGAGGAGACATAAAAAGGAACTATATTTATCATATCCTTTATTTAGTTTCCTCCCAACTGTACTACTAGCCCCCCAAAGCCGCTATGTCGGTTGCAGGTACTCTTAAGTCATCACATGCGATGCAGAACCAGCGGTCCTGGATTTTAAGAGCCCGTACGCTCCAGCAGGAGTTCTTTATAGCGCACACAACACCCGTGCGCTGGTGTGCGAATGTTACAATCCATGACAGTGTTCTTTTCTTTACATTTTATTTATAAAAAGACACGTCGGGCCCGTTCACACCACAATGCACAGAAATCGATAAGACGCATACTTACGCAGGCAAGCGTTTTGTTACTTTTTCCTATTCATTGCCACATTCTTTTTTTTTCTTCACTTAAATGCTTTTACTTTTTTTTATAAGTCGTTTTCACACAGGTTGCATTGTAATGTGGCACCTCCCCCTCACACCATTATGAAGGCACAGGAAGCGTTTACAAATGGTCTAGCTGAGTGCGGTCAGTGGCCACTGATGCCTCGACTCCGGTGTAAGTTTTAGCCCGCACCGCCTTCCTACAGCCCCTGTTTATCCATCCTTTTTGTGCTATAGAAAGTAGACATGGAAATTTTGTTTTGTTCCAAATGGATATTCGTCCGAATTCCGTTAAATTCGGACATTCGGATGCATTCGAATTTCCAAATTTGAACGCGTCAGAATTTGAACGCGTCAGAATGCGTCAGAATGCAAATGAATAAATATTTGTTTAATTAGAATTTGGATCCATCCGAATTTCGTTCAAAAGAAAACTAAATCAGACATGTGACTGTTCTCTACTCTATCCAGAATTTTAGAAATGTAGCTAATATATATATATATATACACATATATATATTTCATTGATGTTTTGCATTTATTTTTATATACCGTATACTTACCTTTTTTTTCTGCAGGGCAGTTGTGTGATGTAATGTGTTCTCTTCCTCTTATCAAGCCACCGGGGTGTAATGCTCTCTGCATCAATATACAGAGAATGAAACGTGCCATGGTGGCCCATTACATCCTACCACCAAGGTTAAAAGAGAACTAGAGACAGTCCTTTTTTGGGCTTTACTTCTCTTTTGGGTCACAGGAGTATATTTACTAATTTCCTCTTGTGACCCAAAATCGTCATATAGGGGGTTACCGCCTGCTATGTGCAGACAGTGCGGAGCTGCGCAGCAGCCGGGAAGGATCCTGACGGTATTGTTAGGCTCCACCCTGCTGCCTTATTAACTGCTGGCTCAGCCTCTCTAGAGCCAGAGCCAGCTGTCTGTCCCCACGATGAGCACTGGAGGAACAGAGAGGGGAGGGGGGAATCTCTGTGGAGTGCGGTAATTGACTGTCACTACTCTCGGCTCGGAGAAGGGACCAAGACTTGAGCAATTAGTGGTCTCTTGATCGTTCAACTCTCGGTATATAGTCCCCATATAGGTGCAGTGTCCCACGTCAGCTCTAAGCATTGGGAAGAGTACATTTTACTCTCACAATACTTCTCCTTTAAGTTCTCAGTCTTCATTCAACCCAAAGGACTAATTATCTTGTGGTGATAAAGAAGAGGGCAGCTCTGCACTGAATTGAGTATTGCAGCCTGAGCTGCTTTTTATTTTGTACATTGGTTGGGGGTCCTTTTACATTGCAGCTATTAGTATTATGCATTACTTGAGAAATGTCCTTGGAAATGGATACTAAAGAAGCAAGATGGAGGGGCCCCTTTGCTGCAGGGCCCCCCACACATATATACGTCTCCGATTAACTGACTATATTTGTTGTCTGATTCTATTCACAATAAAGGTAATCTGTAGGGTTGGACTGCAGTGTAGTATATATCAGATGCAATGACACATTCATACCGTTTTACTGGGCAATGAACAAGGCTGTCATTCACCATTATGTTGACATGAGCAGAAAATCTGCTTGAACCATAGTACCCAGTTCTACGACCACACAGCATCTTTGGAGGGGAAGCTGCCCAGATCCCCCAGCAGCTGACAAAGCGCCCCCTTTTCTTCAGCAGGTGTCCCGCAGCCCTGCCAGCAGTAAGTCAATAAGACACATTTATTACCTTTCATCTTTGTATATGGCTCATTGTGCCCCTCGCTCCGGCCAGTGAAAGGCCGAAGGATGAGCGCTGAGCTACTATCTGCCCCTTTCTCTTATTCATGAAGCTGCCTGGGCATTTGTTCTGTTTGTCTTCGCTATGTCTTACTTTCCTGTGACACTTCTGCCCATTCATTTGGCAAACGTGCCACCGGATGGTCAGATTCAGATCGTGGAAATGACTTCAGAGACACTTTTGTTTTCGTCTTTTTCCACCCTTGACGTTCTCAGCCATGTGTCCCGATGAAAGAAGCCATTTTATGAGTTTGGATCCAAAGTGCCCGTCAGCCAGGGAAGTCCCCTTGGCTCTCTTCAGGTTGACAGAGGAACGGAGGGGATGCTGCCAAGTCCTCACACCCACAACAGAGGGCATTATTGTGCTCTGAATTAGGAGCAGGCCTACAAGCAAATTGTCCCTTATTCAGAAATGTTGGTCTGTGGAGCATTGACAACGTTTTTGTACTCTTAGAGCCGTCTTGGGCAACCTTTGTGCTTTCCAGCTGCTGTGGAGCTACAAATCCCAGCAGGTCTTGCCAGCCACTGCCAGGTACATGGAGCCACTTAGCAGCTGCAACTAAAGCTTGACCAAAGCTGTTTTGCCTAACAATACATACTGCATAGTTGCCAGGCTTCCCTATTTAGAAGGGATAGACTATCTTCTGGACCTACAGTATATCTATGACTCCCTTTCTTTTACAGTTGACTTCAAGTTCTGACATAAATCTGTACCCATAGTTCCTACCCATTGCATTTAGTTGTTTTAATTATTGGGTATACATACCTTTTTTCCATCTGTCTTCTGTGTGGTCACAGGACATGAGGGATCCCCTTTCTCCTTTCTTGCCCTTTGGCAGTGCATGCTACACAGTCCAAGTTCCCATACACTGCACACATTACAATACACAGTCCATGCTCCCATTAACTGAATATAGTACAATACATGTACAGTCCATGTTCCTGTACATTGCAAGAAGTACAAAACACAGTCTAGGTTCCTGTACATTGCATACAGTACAATACACCGCCCATGTTCCTCTCGCCAGTGCTCCCCCTGGAGTCCTTCCCCTCCTCTGCTGTATATTTTAGGTTCTTTCATATTTAGCATTTGACAGAGTCTTTAGGCAGGTCACATGCCATGTAGGGTCCTCTTCTCCCAGTGATGGGAGGCCCTGGATGATTCAGAGAACAGTGCTAATGTGACCATGTCAACGTCACTCTCTGCATCATTATTTTGTTAATATAGGGCACCTTATGGGGTGACACCCTTTAAGGGATGGGCACATGACACCCTCCTTACACAATATGTCCTCAGTCTTCCTGGTTAAGTAAAGCTCTACTTCATTCAACCTAGAAGACCGAGGACATTTTGTGGTAAAAAAGAAGAAGTACTGTGGGGGATGGCTCCAGCTTGAAGGTAAATATGGCAGCTGGAGCTGCTTTTTTTAATTTATGTTTTAATACCTGCATTAAATACCTGTTTAAATTTTTTTAAATGTTGTTGGGCTGTTGTGAAAGAAGATGAGAGACACTGTGTCCGTCCAAAGGTTTAACCAATGAATGAGAGGCTAGTGGCTTTGGAATAAGAACATAAGCACAGAAATGTCCTCTCTTAATGACACTCAGGGCCAAAATATGACCCAGTCCTGATTAAGGAAGGTGAGGGTTCTCCCTATAGAATATTTTCGGTGTTAAAAGCTTCTTTCCTCACACCAGGCAAAATATGCCTGCCATATGCAATGGTAGACTTTCAGGAAGATAGAATTCCTATAGCTTTTAACACAGTGGGGGAATAACTGAATCAGAGAGACCCTGTCTCTCCAGACCTGGGCTTCAACAGCAATGCCGTTACAGCCAGTGACCATAAAGCAGAGTGGTAAACTGATCCTTGGGTTTGATTGGGTCGGAGTACCACATACACCTGGGGGAGTTTGGAGCTATAAGGATCATTGGAATGCCCTCCATCTTGATCCTGTGAAATGGATGAGTAAAGAATTTCAGGAGAAGGAAAGGCATAGATCAGGCTGCACTGATCCCACAGAGACATCAGAGCATTCCCTGCTACCACCAGAGGATCTATGTATTAGAAGACAAACCACATCCAGTGTCCCCCACCTGTGACACAGGTCATAAAATACCAGTGTTGCAGGGAGAACCAAAACCCCTGCCCCCAGGTGTCTACAACACTTCATCAGTCCTTCAGTTTGGCATCTGTTAGGATTTTACAAGACAGTGGGAGAAAGGATTCCCCCAACTCTAGAGCTGCATTCCTGAGCCACCAGGCCAGAAACACACAGGTCTTCATCAGTGTCAGGTGAGTTGGTTTGTCTAGAGACTAATCTAATTTGTCCCACAACAGCAGAATGTTACATTGTAGGGATCTGGAGTGAAAATGAGCAAGCAGAATTGCCTTGAAGAAAGCTATCATTACGTCAGGCTACTCCTGGACTGAAGGGTCCAAGTCTGGAAGCAGAGAGTCAGAAGTTTTTCTTGGGGCAGGAAAACTCTAGCTTGAGCTGTGTCTAGGTTAAGACCCTAGATACTCCAAGTTATGTGTGGGTTCCAGCACTGATTTCTGAAGGTTCAGGAACCAACCAAACCTTTTTAGGGTCTGGACTGTCCGCATCCCATTGTCTGTCAGAACCTGTGCCAACTGTTCACTCAATAGGAGGTTATCCAGATATTCCATAATGGGAATATCTTGGGAGGATATCAAGGCTAGCATGGGGGTCAGTACTTGGTGAACATACGGCATGTGCAAGATAAAACAAATGGTAGGGACAAAAACAGAAAGTGTTGAAAACCCACAAGTAGCGTTGATGTGTTGGAAAGATGGAGACATGCAAGTACGCTTTCCTAGATGTCCACAGAGACTAGAATGTTTCTCTGATGGAGGGAGGACCTGGTGGATTCAATCTTGAAATTTTGGATTCCAATCAAGACAGTTTAAGCCTGAACTTAGAAGATGGGGCTGATGTCCCCTTTTGGTTTTGGAACAGTGAACAGTGGAACAGTGAAAATGTTGGAGTAAAAACCCTAAGACCTTTCTGCCAGTGGAAACATTTCACCATTAGAACAATGTCAATCACTCGTGGCTTTTAAAGATCTGCAATAGCAGCATGGAGGTCTGCTAGTCTAGGTAGAGACTAGGGATGCACAGATACTTTTTGAGTACCAGTACAGATACTTGGCATTTTCATGAGAACTACCAGGGTTGCAGTGGTTGCAGCTGGGACCTGGCTCTGGCACTCCACCACTGTCCTGAAATCATTAGTCTGTATTGTTTTAGAAAAACTGTCACATGACAATAAACAAAAATGTATCAGTACTCGTACTTGTAAGTACTCGGCAAGTACCAGTAATCGTACTTGCAAAACTGGTATCCGCCCCACTGCCCCATGAGGTTTATGCGTTTCTGGGGCACGCCCCCTTCATCAGAGGTGCTGATGAAGGGGGCGTGCCCCAAAAACGTGTAAACCTTTGACTATCCAGGGGCAGTGGACGCTGATACCCCACATCCTTTTCAGACTTCCTCTGCTAGATTTGATATCCTATAGTTCTCTATATGCCTTTTACCACCGACTTTTTGTAAGTACAATACGAGCTGTGCATTTTATCATTAAATTTCATTTTTACACTATGGAGGCGCCCTTTTTAGTTTTTTTGTTTCTCAGATTTGTGGTCTGCTTGACCTGAGGGAGCTGCCTCTTTAGTGTTTTCATATTTCCGTTACAACTGGCCGGATCGCAGGTGGAGGCGCCGGTACTGTTTCTTGTCACAGGAAATGGGTTGAATGAAGCTGGGCATCATTCAACCTGAAAGGGGAGTGGTCATGAGAGTGTCTGTGGGGGGCAGAGCCAGAAAGGTGTGTATTGCAGCAAAAGATGCATTTTATTCCTACAGGCATTAGGGGACCTAATTTTTTTAAATCTGGACTTAGAAAATGAATTAATGGCTCAATACAAGTATGCTGATCAGATGTTCTGTCCTTAGTGGCTGCATGCTTGTTCTGTGTCAGTGACAAACTGAATAGTGAAACAAGAAATGCACCTTAATAAGCATTCTTTCATTGCACAACTGCAAACGTTAACTATCCTGTGAGCAGTGAAAGATTATAATAAGGGCAGAACAGGTGGCTCCCTGGAGACCCAGACTCCAGGGGGCCCATGGGGATGCTAATCTAGCCCCTTCATGCTAGGTGGTGTAGCTCTTTAAATTTAGTAATCAGTCTGTCTGATTTGTAGTCTGTGATGATTTGGTCATTCCTAGGTGTTCTGTTGCTGTTGTGTGCACCTACCTGTGGTAGAACATTGGGAGTGTTTGGGCCTCACCAGCCAATAACTAGGAGTTTCATGGCCAGTGGTGCATGTTGGGGAAGTGCATAAATACTTAGGAATTGCCCTATGCGCAGGGCAGTCTGCCCCCGGGGCTAGCCTGGAGATAGGATGTACAAGGTTGGAGAAGCTGACTAAGCCTCAAGCCTGCAGGAGGGGTCTGGAACTATCTGGGAAGGAGAACCAGAAGAGCCTTTTATCTGCTGGAGGTGCCAGGAAGGCATGGAACTCGATGAACAAGTCTGATGTCTCACCAAGGGAAGATCTCAAGTATGTCCTTTATCCAAATGTGATTCTGTTACACAGTGTCATCCTCTGCTCAACTAAACTATTCCTGCATTGTGAAAGCTGGAAGGGATTGGTGAGTCTGGAGTCTATTTTTGCTCATGAATGACTGTAGCCCTATACCCTCTCTCCCAGTTGCAGCTTTTCTATAATAAAGCATTGAAATTGTACCTAAAGTGACTGGCGCCCAATTCACTATTCACAACCCGGCTAAGGATCCATCCCTTGAAATGTCAGCCCTCTCTGCCTCTGGGGTTCACCGCATCCCTTTGGGGGTCAGGGGGGCGCTACACTAAGAAAGTTTTGCACTTCAGTGCTCTTTACAGTAAGTCGATTGTGAGCAATCAGAAGGGCGAAAAACTGAATAAAGAGTAATTTAATTTGCTGTGTTAAGCTGTGAATGTTGTATCTTAAAGAGACCCTGTCAGTCTTGCAAAAGATTGTACCTGAAGGTCCTCGCAAGAGAAGAATCATTATACTCACTTCTCTGGCAGCCCAAGTCTCCTTCCTTCGCTCTATTTTTGCGCTGCAGCTTCTATAGTCTCGTTAATCTCTTCAGCATTAGACACTTCTGGGATTGTCAGCTGCCTGTCATGCTGCTGGTTCTGGTTCACTATGTCATAACAGGATTCTTACTAAAGCAGTGAAGGATGGTTCTGGATGGATCCAGAGCATTCAGTGGGGGGCACAGGCATTTTCCGAAGGATCGGCCAAAGCTACGGCCAGATCCTTCGGCAGCTTTGTGAATAGACCCCTCAGTGTTCAATTCCCAAGAGTCTTAAGGTTTATGTTGATAGGCTTTTGTTCACTTCAAATAGGGTTTTACATTCACATATAAGTCTATGGGAATGGAAAAACAGCTTGAAGCAGGTCAAATGCAGATCAGATGGAGGTCAACTGCAGGTCAAATGCACCTTTCCATGAATCATGAATGATCTCAGAAGCATCTCAAACTGATGCCATCCTCAAAAGTTCATTGACACAGGCACCTTTGCAGGTTTCAGCTCTGGCAAGAGGCAAGGTAGCAAACTAAGCCTGCCAGAGAGGAAAGGTTACTGCTCTTCTCTTGCAAGGACCTTCAGGTAGGATTTATGTAGATACTGAAAGGGTCTCTTCAAATGCTTGATCTTCTGCCTAACATGACATGGCTGTTCACTCTAACGTGTGAGATCTTTGGAACAGCACTCTTTCACATACTTCCCGAGTCACCTCCAAACTGTGGAATATGGAGGATTCTGATAATAAAAGTGCACAGTATTGTAGAATACTTTAATGTAAAAACATTTTAGTCTTCAATACAGTCAAAGGCTGCAGTCCTGTCTGTGCAGCTTTGAGATTTCAGTCCAAAGTCTGAACATCGCAGCCAATGAAAGCCTTCACTCTTTTTGATTCTGGAATGGGCTGTCTTACACATTAGTTTATCAATGGGAAATTGAGAGGAACGTGCAGTCAAGTGACTGGTTAACACAATAGCTTGTCCCTCTGCATCCTGCTGAATTCCAAAGCCAGAGCCCTAAAAAAAAAAAATGCTTTTTTAGGCATCGCTGAGCTCACTAGCAGAGGTCTGCTTGAGTACTATGCAGATCTGCAGGATTATACAGAGCAGAGAGAAGATGATAAGACATTGCCCCAGTGACTTGCCAAGTGGAAAGAGCCAAGAGCTCGGTGCTGCATACCGGCATCCAACCTCCCTTCTGAGCATCGGTGAAGGAAAAGAGAAGCTGGCGTCCGCTTTTGCCACGCACAGGTGTGGACGACACAACAGAGACTTAAAAGAGGAGCAGCAGCAGCTGAGGAAGAAGATTAACAGCCGGGAGAGGAAGAGAATGCAAGATCTTAACTTGGCGATGGACGCCCTGAGAGAAGTCATCATGCCATACTCTGCCACCCACTGCCAGAGCTCACCAGGTCGGAAGCTGTCCAAGATTGCCACCCTCTTGTTGGCCAGGAATTACATACTGCTTCTTGGAAGTTCTCTTCAAGAATTACGAAGAATCATCGGGGACATGAGCGGCCCAGCACCCAGGTTGCTCCTTGCTGGTCTGCCACTCTTTGCAGCTCCGGGGTCTGTGTTCTTGGCACCTGGCAGCAATGGAGAGACTCAGTGCTCGGGCAAGTTGCACTCCTTGGCGGTGGAGGAGCAGCCATGCTCAGCCTTCACTGTGCCCGGAGGGAGTAACGTTTGTGCCTGTTCCGCCTGCAGGTTCAGTCACTTCGTTCCCAGCAACCTCAACATGAAGGCTGTACAACTGCCCAAATAGACAAAACCTCATGAAGGCCAAGGAACTTTCAAAGTGCTATGGGTGGACATTAAAGATGCAGCAATGCTAGCCACAAACTCTGCCAAGTCTGCAACCAAAATAACAAAGATCATCACTTCCTGCAATAATCCCATAGCAAATAATGAATGGGTAATAAAAGCAGAAAAGCAGTAGTGGGGTCAGCTATAGTAATCTCATATACAAAAGGATAATTCTTGGAGTAGGAAGTAGATCTTGCAACCTCAGTAGGCACAACAAGAACAGACAGTGCTCAGATATGTTGTCGGAACTGGTCAAAGATCTTCTCACTTATGTCCTGTGTATGGTACCTTGTTTTTTGTCTTGATGATGAAATATTACTTCTATAGAGTGAATTGTCCAGTGTTGTACAGCAGCCTGTCACACTGCTGAGAGTGCTTTTACTTTTCATTCATGCTGTCATTGCCAAGCATCCTGCTGTGGGAAGTCATCCAATCTGGAGCTCTGTTTTTTAGATACTGCAGTTCTGTTTTTTTTAAATACTGCAGATAATTTATTCAACGTGTCTTTGTCCAGTGTGACATTAATATGGTCAATAATACATACATAGTGGAAACATTACTTTGCCAAATGAGTAAACTGCTGCAGATCCTTGTACTCTTTCCTGACAGTAATTCTAAGTGAGGACAAACATAGCACTATGACCAGCATACCAGCTTTGAAACAGTTAACACCATTGCAAAAAAGACAATCGCCTTTGCCTATAACTGGTTAATCAAGTCGCAGACATCGGTGGCCTCATGTGATAAGATGTGGTGCCCATTGCAACATTTCTTTCTTATTCTTTATTCCTATGTAGCTTTCAGCTGCCTCTACTAACTGATAAAGATTGAGGATTGTAATAAAATAATAGTTTGCAACAAACTTTCTTTTAAAGAGGATACAAAGAATAAACTGTTTTTGGTTCCAGTGTCAGAATAGTCATATAAATGGCAAAGTGCACCTGCGGTAAGTAAATATGCAAGCTGCCATTCCTGCCTCGTCCTTTTAAAATACTACTTCCCTAGCTGCCATGCTGATCCTGAGTCTTTCTGAGTCACTGACTTTCCTGACTTGTTTGCCAGGTTCCAGGTTAGTGTCTTAAAGACAGAGATAGCCAGGCAGTTTGCATTTTTAAAAGGAGGTCAGTTAATGGCAGCTTCTGCATGCTTAGTACATGTTGATTTAATGGGAAAATAATATCAGTATCAATTCAAATATCTCTAAAGCCAGGTGTTGGAATTGAGTGTTGAGCAGTTGGAACCTCTGTCTGGTTTTATTGCTGTCTGCTTTGGTTCTGGGGAGATTTGTCCTCTATATTAGTCCTGGTGATCACTGTCACTGCCAATAAAAGTGACCGAAAATCCAACATTTGGAGTTGTCACCAGGATAGGAAAAGAGAGGAAATCTTCTAATAGGGACACCTGTCTAAGAAAGGATTACTTTCACTTTGCAGAGTACTCCAGTCACTTCCAATTGTGTCTTCAGGACAGGAAGTGAAGTTAAATTTCTAGAATGCTAGCAGTTGTGATATCATAAAGCTACCAGTGAAAATGAAGGGGGGTGTCTGCTATTGAATTAATTTTAGTCTGTGTTCAAACTTGTGCTTCTGCTTTTTCATGTATTTTTAGTGCAATTTTGTTGCATGGTTGAAGCATTTTTTGAAACAAAATCGGGTGGGTGAGGGCTTGTTGTCAAGCTCTAAAATACATGTGTTTGTATGCTCCCATTAAAGTCTATGGGGCTAAAAATGTTCTATGTAGCACCAAAAGAATCACCTGCACCTTTTTCGAAGCACAATGCATATGTGCGAGTGGGCTCCATACAAAATAATGGGATTCCTTTTCTTGTGTATTGCTGGACAGCGGCCAAACGCTTCAGATCACACAAGTGTGAAGTGTGAATGGGTACCTAGTGACTGGCTACTGTTTACCTTCATGTAACATTTACTAATAGCGCCAATCTTCTGGTTTAATTCTGTAGCAGCATCCTCATACCATCACCTGTATCTATAGGGTAACAGGACAGCTATATCAGCACTGCACCTCTAGGGAGTATTTAGATCCAAACACGTATTAGACAAATATTGGTCTCGTCTACATATTAGTGTTACGTTGACGCAAATGAGAACAGAAAAAATATAGTCACATAATAAACAGTTCAGCTTATAGATGCAAAATATTTTGTAGGAAATAATGGGCATAAGACAGCACATGGCTGAGATGTAACATAATTAGATGTGCTTATAAATGTCCTGAACTTTTTTTATTATGCTGTTAGATATTTCACATTGTAAACGTAATTAAATAAATGCATTTTTTTAGCTGAACATTACTTGTCTGTGTCATATGGTCTAAAAATGAACATATTTTATGTCAACATGTCTGCCTGAAAAGACATCAAAAGAAACATTTTGAATGGTATTACTAAATCTGGAATAACTTTTTAGATAGATAGATAGATAGATAGATAGATAGATAGACTGACTTAGAAGAAATCTCCCCATAGTGAAGGGAATTCCCATTAGACATTGTCTCCATTGGAAGATTGCCCCTCTTCTCTTATCTCTACTAGTGATGGGCTGAACACCCCCGTGTTCGGTTCGAATTCAAACTTTAGAACATGGAAAACGTTTGAATTCAAACTTAATGTAACTCTATGGGACTTTGAAAATCAATTGTCCCCATTTTGAAGGCTTATATGTAAATTATTGTCCATAAAAAGGGTATGGGGATTCGGGTACTGCCCTGGGAGACATGAATTCCTTTAAATATAGTGCCTGGGGGGATCCCTTTATACTGCCTGTAAAGTGGCGCATCTGTACGATGTATAGAATCTGCTGCAGCAAAAAATAAATTTGTAAAGAAAAAAAAAAAGTGTGGTTCCCCCTTCCAAACAATACTAGACCCTTTAGGTCTGGTAGAAGTGTTAGGAGGGACCCCAATTAAAAAAAAAGCATGGGATTTCCCCCTCCCCCCCCAAAAAAAAATCATACCAGGACATTAAAGGATATTTAAACCCTCCCTAGCAAGCAGTAGATATATGCAAAAAGTTTTTTTTTTAAAGGCTCAAACAGCAGTTTAGCCTTACCCTGTGTTCCGTGCGCGGTCCCGTGCGAAAATGAGAAATTTCTCGAGTGGCCGCAAAGGATCTTGGGGCGCGCACATGCGCAGTTCTCATTTTCGGCAGGGACGCAACGAGGGACGCAAGGTAAGTCTATGGACGCGTGCACCCGCATGCAGACACCGCTGGATCGGAGGGACAGAGCAGTCAGCGTTGGATCGGAGAGCCGCCGCACCGCTGGAGATAAGGAAAGAAGAGGAAGATCGGAAAAAGAGACATAATTTAAGGTAAGTGCTAACATTAACATTGGGGGGAGGGAACATTTTTTTTGCCTTTAATGTCACTTTAAGGTCTTGTAGGAGTTTTAAGGAGGAACACCACCCCCCAAAATGGGGGGGAAAAAAGTGGGGTCCCCCCTAAAATTCCATACCAGACCCTTGATCCGAGCATAGGTCTGGCAGGGCAGGAAAGAAAGGGGGGGGGATGAGTGTGCACCCCCCCTCCTGCCATACCAGGCCACATGCCCTCGGCACTGGGAGGGTGCTTTTCCAGGGTCGCACCTGGAAAAGCACCTTGTCCCCGAGCCGATGGGGACAAGGGCCTCTTCCCCACAAAAATACATTTACATAAAAGTTTTTAAAAAGAGGCCAGACTTTTGTAAAAATTCTTTAATTGGAAAAAAAGCAAAAGACAAGTCTTTTATAAAAATACAAAAATGGATTCACCGACGTAATCCAAGGTCAATCACGACATCCAGCATTGTCCACAACGAAGACGACCAAACTAAATAAAAAATAAAACAAGAAATTATTTTTTTTTAAACGACGCCCGCCAACCCGTCCGCTTGTGACGAACTCCCACCGCAGAATGGCATTCTGACAGATGCCAGCAACATATACACATTTGGGCGGAGCTAGCGGTGACAGCTAGCTAGCTCTGCCCAACTGTTTACAGTTGTACGGCATTTGACAGGAGAGCCATGATTGGGCAAAGTCATCACGACTTTGCCCAATCATGGCTCTTACAGAGTACTGGGCCCTGATTGGGCAAAGTCTTGCAGCTGACCTGTGGGGCGCTCGGCGGGCGAAATGCCCGCTAAGCGGCCTGATAGTTTGTGTGTTCGCGGAACACACGAACTGCCAATGTTCAAGTCGAGCTCTTGCTCCACTCAAATATTGAGCCCATCCCTAATTACAATTCTAACATTGTAGATTTCTCTTTAACTTCTGCCCTTTCTGTTCTTTGAATAGAGGGGTGAATCTCCCCAACTGGGACATAAACAACAATTACAAAATCTTGTCAGAGGTTCTAACCCTTTCCCTTTCTATCCAAGAGAAAGAAACAGGTTTTTCGTTAACAGCCTTTCACACAGGCATTCCGATCAGGTCCGCCTGTCTTTTTTTCTGGCGGATCTGATCTGAAGCGCATTGTTAGTCTATGGGCAGCCAGATCTAAGTGGATGTGTGTCCCTTTACATCCACTTACCCCCAACTTCGCCCAGGTCCGGAAAACCAAATGGAACAGAGTTCCGATTCGGCGGTCCTGATCGTGGCGCATCAAGGGTAATCTGATGTAAATGGACACATGCCTGTTTATATCCGACTCCCCATAGACAAATCCCATCCCAACATGCCCCTGCCTCTGGTAGTCATGCCTTTAACTGTCAGTCTTGCAATGCCTCGTGGGACTTGTAGTTCCACGACAGCTGGAGGACTGGAGTTGCCCACCCTTGCCATAGACCTAACATAGCTCTCGTAAGTTTAGATTTTGGAAGATGGAAGGTAAAACTGTATGGACACAGATCTCACAACAGTGGCATCCGTTCCACCTGTGTGAAAGGGGTCTTAAGGTGCCCATACACTGCTCGATTCTCGACGAGAATCACGGGAAATCCCGCGATCGTACGAGAATCGAGCAGTGTGAACGAAGACGTACGACCGTTTCTACTGTACGGTCGCACGTCTTTTGTCTAAGGAGCACGCTAGAAAACCAGCCGAAAATCGTACGATTTTCGGCTGGTTTAAACGGTGCTCGGGAGACAAATGCCGAACAGGCCGGTGTGCGCACGCGCACACTGCCCGTTCAGCATTGCGGTCATAGGAAGCCCGCCCCTCAGGGGGGCGGGCTTGCGATGATCGAGAGTACGATCTGCCTGTCCAAGATGGGCAGATCGTACGTTTTTTTAATTACTTTACAACCATCGCAAGACTAAGGTCTTGCGATGGTTGTAAAGTGTATGGCCACCTTTACACACACTTCAACACGTAGCAATTAAACATTCCCCAGCCTGCTAGCACCAAATTGATGAGCTCTGATAAGTAATAACTGTAGCTCTTGACACACCAATACTCTTTAGATTATAATCTTGAAGTAAGCCATATGTCCATCTTGCCCTAAAAAAGTCTACAAATCACTGCAAACCTGTACAAGGGTTCTGGTTTTACCATGTACTGCCATCTATTGGAGGTGATTAGTACTGCACCAATACAGCCTTTTATCTTGTAGAACACACATGTAGATCATGACAGTCAAGTCAATATACTTCAGCTAGGATTGTCACCCTAGGACAGGAAGAGTGTTAGGACTAGGGAACACCTCACCCTTCTAATCTCCCCAGCATAGGTGGCAGGGGCTCTATAATTTGCAGAAGTTCACAGAGGTGAACTGAGTGGGACTGATAACACTGCCTGAGATCCTGGGCGTCCCGAGGCCGGGTGTCACCCGGAGCATGAAACTTCGCTGTGACGTCATCGCGCATGCGCGGTCATCCTATTGACGCCTGCCGGCGACCATCTTGGTGATGGACGCCGGCAGAGAGAGGAGGGGAAGTTCACCCGGCGGGATGCCATCCTCACCAGCCGCCAGTCCCCTCCTCTCTCCTGACACTTTTCGGGCTCTCGGTCCATGACCGACTTTTCAGAGGGGGCGACACCAAAATGACTGCCAGTCATTATGGTGTCACCCCTCCAATGGTGGCACCCGGGTTCGGGCCGCACTCCCCTTGTGACGCCACTGCCTGAGATAACGCTGCAGAGGGCACAAGAACTGCACAAATATAACAAAACACTTGTATATTTAACAGAGAACATAAAAAAAAGTTAATTGCTGTTTTAAAAAAATATATTTTTAACTCCCCCCTAGTTCTGTGTTATAAAAATGACTCTCTCCATGCTCCAGTGCTGTCCCTCCTCGGCCCCTCACCAACGATTTTCATACATTCGCGTCATTCTGCCTATTCCCGGTGAGCCCAGTATATCTTTTTCACACCTCCTGGGGGGTGCTTCATCACGCAGGCTGGACTCACAGTCCTCCAGGACTGAGCAGCACTCACACGTCATTACTTGAGGGCTGCTCGGCCCTATCAGAATGTCCCCACCACCGGCACTGGAGGAGGAAGGGAAAGCCACTATGACGTCACTGGACCCTATAGAATATTGCAGGTAAAAAGTATGTAAAAGGTTTGGGGTTTTTTATTAAAAAGACTGGGGGGTGCTTCGGGGGTGGAGGTCGGGCGAAAGGCTGGAGTTCCACTTTAAGACACACACAAGGCACATTTTTTGGGGATTGATCTGAAAAATTCCCATCATTGAAATAATTCAATATACATGAGAATTAGAAGGAAAGACCAGCACTGTGTGAGCAGACACAACGTATGAGAGCTGCAGTGAAAGCAGGGTCTGTCCAGGCACACAGCTGGCGATGAGGTCTTCGGATCTGGGATGTGAGTGGTGAAGTCACTGCACAGAGGCAAAGCATGACATAATCCCCCATTAAATACAAGGATTAACCCTTTCTAATGTGGGTTATAGTCTGCGCTCACATCATCAACATCATCAATGGTAAGTAAAAAAACAACTGGCGTAAATACCTGACGTAAAGCTACCAAAGTGTATAATGCCCATCAATGAGATTGTACAATACCATGGTGATGTGTATGGCCAGCTTGACACACTAGGGGTGAGGAAAGCGATTTTAGCTAAATTCATTTCACAGTGAAATCTGCTTAAATGGAAACTACCATGGATTACAGTAAGGCACACATTACAGTATTGGTTTATGTAAAAAAAAATCTGAGGGTTTAATGTCACTTTAACTGACCTGCCTGCAGTCCAGATCTTTCACCAGTCGAAAATATTTGGTGCATCTTGAAATTAAAAATATGACAAGACCCAGGACTGTTGAGCAGCTAGAATCCTATATCAGGCAAGAATGGGACAACATTCCTCTCCCAAAACTCCAGCAACCGATCTCCTCAGTTCCCAGATGTTTACAGAGTGTTGTTAAAAGAAAAGTCAATGCTATACCTTGGCAAACATGGCCCTGTCCCAACTTTTTTGAGATGTATTGCTGCCATTAATCTCACAATTGCCTTTTTTTCTCTTACAATGTTTAATTTTCTCAGTTTAACCACTTGAAGACCGCGGTGTTAAAGCCCCTTCCTGGCCAGGCCATTTTTCAGTGTTCAGCGCTGCGGTACTTTGACGTTTATTCCGTCATGCAACCCTGTACTGAAATGAATTTTATACCATTTTTTGAGGACAGATAGAGCTTCCTTTTGGTGGTATTTAATAACCACTGGGGTTTTATTTTTTACTATATAACAAAGTAAGTACCCTAAATTTTGTAAAAAAAACTGTTTCCTTATGAAATGTTATGAAACATTTATTATCACCCCACTTTTTGGTAAAATATAAAATATGAGGTCATTTCGGGTAAATAGACACCAAACATGTCAAGCTTTAAAATTGTAAGTACAAGCCTTCCCTGAAAAAGACATCATCTGGATGGGAGCACGTGCTCCTCTAAAACCTGGGTATATCTTTCAGCATTGATGGTGCCTTTCCAGATGTGCAAGCTGCCCATTCCATACGCACTAATGGACCAGCTTACCATCAGAGATGCAGGCTTTCGAGCTGAGCCGGAAGTTCCCTCTCCTGTTTAGTCCAGAGGATGCGGCGCCCATGGTTGCCAAAAAGTATGTTTATGAGATTTACAAATCATTGCATTCTGTTTTATGTAGATTTTACACAGCGTCCCAACTTTTTGGGGGAATTGGTGTTGTAAATAATCCCGTTGCCATTTTAAAAATAGACGTCATTGGCACCAAATGTCACGTGTGGGCGGTATGATATTACACATTATCTGTGCAGAGACCTTGCAGTTTACTTACAACAAGTTAATGGAAGGCACTGGTGGTGTAGCCTTCCCAGGAGGCACATGGCTATGTCACCAGTGCCTTAGGGAAAGCAGAAAGTGGAAAAATGTAGGTGTATGTACACACAAATATTGTATGTATATGAATGGATAGTGTTTGCAGTTCAGCATGCAGATGCGCATGCACCTTTGATTTTTTAGGTTTGGGGGAGAACTTCCGCTTTAAAAGCATGTGACTTTTTTTTTTTTTTCTAATGCAACATTCATTTCCATGCATTGTGATGCGGTAAATTGCAGGTGCATTGCCTTATTGCATTGGGGCTGAAGCGTATTTACAACGAATTGCTCCCCTGGCAGCCCACCTAGCTGGGCGGGATGCTGGCCAGTTGCTAAGAGCCAGGTGGGGAGGTGTGTGTGGGAGGGGGGTGGCGAGAAAAAAAGTCAGCTGTCTCCTTGGGTTGGCAAACTTTTGCTGCACGGAGCAGAGCCCCCCTTCAAGTGGTGCCCAGGGCATGTGCCACATCCTAGATATGCCAATGCATTGGGATGCCATTTGAAATGGCTGGCACCACATTGCAGCAACCCATGTTACATGCGTTACCACACATTGCGGCAACACGCACACATAAGCCACAACATGGAAGTGTAAATAGGCACTAACTGTTGCATTAGGGTGCCATTCAAAGTGAATGGTGCAGCAAAGCATGATATGTTATCCATCTTGTGTTACTGCAATGCGGACATGCATATGGGCCCTGAAGCATGCTGTTATACCTTCTAGTTTGGGTTATGGCTTCTTATATTATTATTGTTACTTAAATTTCTTGCCATTTCCCTTCTTTTTTATTATATTTACTAAGACAATACTTTTTATTAATACTACATCTAGTTACAAGTTGTCTTGTAGGGATGTTTGGTGACCCATCAGGATTTTCTGCCATGTATCCACACCTGGTTCCTTTCTCCCAGATACAATTGGTCGCTGCCCATTGATAATGGATCTTTTGATGAACGTTCACTGCAGACAACTTTTACCAAGTCATAAAGATGACACACAATGGCGTGTGACACAATAGAGACTTGTAAACAATCGACTGTTGACTGGAGACCGATAGGAATCTGTCACACACCAGAGGGGTCTTCTGTGGTGGAAACTTTCACCAGATTAACCCATTAACTGTCCTTCTATAATAGATCAGTGATTTCACTATGATAGACCAGTGGTATATACTAGTATTCCTAACTTGTAGGTAAGAACTCCTGTCAGTTTGTATGTATTTTTTTGCCCTTTTGTCTGCTGTGTCTTGTTAGGGAGATTTCCATTCACCTCCTGTCCCAGGGATACAACAGGAAGTGAGAGGAAATCTCTCCAAATTGAGAGGAAATCTCTTCTTAGACATGAGGTACCAGAACAGGTCCCCTGATTAGAAGATCTCCCCTTACTTCCTGCATCTGACAAATTTGGATTTCCCATCAATTTTAATCAAAATACAAATGGTCACCGGGTCAAACAGACATTTTCATAATTTTAAATCTACATCTTACATTCTACAGCATTCATACATCCCCATTGTTAGGCTTTTTGGATTTAAGGTAGCTGTAACCCAAAACAGTGGAATCTCGTAAGCTTTAGCATTTTTAAGTCTGCAACTTTCATTAAAATAGCTGCTGATCCTGCCATGAAGATGCTTGAAGATGCACTTCCTATTACAGCATTACAACAATCTTTCTCTGTTTTTGTCTCCCAACTGTGCTCCTGTGTTGTCACCCAGTAAAATAGGCTTCTAATTGATACTACAAGTGGCCATTTTAACACACATTATGCAGGCATGCCTCCACCATCAGAAAAAAAAACCCTGGGGAAATGCCATGCAACCATTGCTGGAGTGCATGGAGATAGGAAGTGGCTGCAGAGAGGTTGCAGGTGATCAGAAGCACTGAGCTGAAACAAAGAATGGAAAAAGGTGAAAAACGCATTTTATTTAAATAAAATAGATCTATGATGCACAGCGTTTTAGCAAATTAGAGGTCACTCAGGGTTTACATCCACATCTGAGTGATTTTTGGGTGGACAGGTCCTTTGGGAAAGCGCATTTTCCCCCAAAATGTTCCCTATTTTACCATGCTCATTATAATTTAAGACACCCTGTAAAGAAAAAATCTTCCCATAAGATTATATGTTAATTAGATGTATTTTAGGCATGTTATTTAGATTTCTCTACTGTAGACATCCAAAAGTCCTGAGACTGTTGCTGGGTGCAATCTTGGATGTAATGCCAGCAGACTCAGAACTGTCATTCAAGCGAGACTCTATAGTGACTCTATAGGAGTGTTTCAAAAGCTACAGAGCAGAGAGGCAGATACACACAAGGACTGTGAAATACAAGAGAAGACAAGAGATGGCTCCCAGGGAGTGAGGGTGAGCATACAGGAAGATAGCCACAAAGAAGTTTGTAAACTTACTTACTGAAGATGCCCATAGGATGTAATTCCTCGATGCACTGACATGGTTTCAGTCTGTGAATATGCACTTTCTTGTGTCACTACACAAGGACTACAACTCAACGTACAACAATGTAACATTATCATTGCTTGTTGGACGCAATGCATGATGGGATATGTAGTCTTGAGAAATGGAGATTGCATGACATGAAGCAGCAGGGAAAGAGACGCAAAGCACACTGGGAATCCAGGAAGTTGATGAAAGTGATGAGCAGATGGAAGGCAGCACTCACTACATAAAAGGGATTTTTTCATGTAAGCATTGATTGCATTGTCAAAACAACTCTAGTATGTATTCCTATTACAATGCTGGTGTTATAACAGGAGAGGATATGCTGGGACTTCACAACACCTTTAATTCAACAAGCTGCTTAAATTATCTCACAATAGGTTGGCATTAATAAACAGGCAGCATGCACATTTTAAAATTGTCGGAAGACACTTTATAAATCGCTGGACAGAATTTCATATTCCTCAATCTTCCTTCTACCTATGCCACTTTTCCTGCTGTGATTGCTTTTAGGGACTTCAGGGAAGGCTTGTGCTGTAAGGAAGTTACAATGAGGTCCGCTTGCAACAAACCAACCAGATATAAGTAGCAGCATAGTAAATATGCTTTTTTTTAACGCAAAGAAACACAAAGTGTTAAAACTTCTATAAAAGAGGACTATGGGGTAAGTGTTTTTCCCCATAGTTCTCTGAAGGGTCACGGGAGAACATATACTAACCTCCTCCCGTGATCCAAAGCTCAGTATATCGCGAGCTACAGCTCGCGGTATACTGAGACCGCAGCAGCCGGGACGGATCCCGACATTACTGTCGAGATCCACCCAGCTGCGTGAGTGACAGCTGGCTCTGCCTATCTAGAGGCAGAGTCAGCTGTACCCGCCCCCTCCCCTGTCCGTTCCTCCACTTAGAGCTGGAGGATCGGAGCGGAGTAATCCATGCGGGGAGCTTTGACTGGCAGTCACCGCTCACTGCAGAGAGATGATCGAGAAGTGAGCTAGCGACGGTACGGTATGTGTTCGCTCACTTCCCAATCTATTGAGCCGATGTGTGACAGTTTCATTGTCACACGTCGGCTTGAACTATGAGGATGACTGATTTTCATTCACCTCATAGTTCTCCTTTAAGTACAGGGTGTAATGGTAGGTCAGAGCGGTGTATTCCAGGACTGAGTCTGCATTGTCACCCTAACACAGGAAGTGTGTTACTGGCAGGATCACCAAGTGAGAATATATGGAGAAATGAGCCTGAAAAAGAAGCTGAATGCAGCCACCACATCGAAGGTCTTGTAAGTTGCAATATATTACATTTATGTTTTTGGGCTAAGACAGGCTTTAAGAGCCTAGAAATAGGAAACAATAAAATTCCTCTCCCTGGTAAGACTTTAGATAGGGAGGACCCAGCACTTGTCATTGAGACTAAATCTTCAGCCTCACTTAGCCTGGCTTCTCATGGCAGGTTTTTTTTTTTTGGAGTGTTTAAATCAGGCTGCTTAATCACTGAATCCCACACGGCTAATAGATTTTTTGGTGTTTAGGGGGTCAGCTGAGAATCTAATTGAACACCTTACAATACGTCCACATGGCCAGAAAATGTGGACAACTTGATAGGGTTGACCGAGCCAAAGAAGGCCGGCTAGAGCGGAGCATTAATGTATAGGGAGAGAATGACAGCAATCACGGCTCTTGTGAAAGGCCCTGAAGATGAAGCAATTACCAGGCATTGGGGATTAATAGTTACGTGTGAATGCCAAGCTGTATATGCCCCGGACAGAATATGTTGTCGATAGAAAGCAACAAAAGACAGTTTTTTACTATTAAGTGAGATTAGAAGTAATGGGCTGATTTACTCACAAAAGCAGAATTAAATTCAGATGGTAACATCAAAGTGTACACATGGTTCTCAGACCAGCGCATAAATTTACATATAGCTGGCATGGCTCGGTCAGGGCCACAATGGGACAAAGTTGTTGCTGGACTATTAATTTTCTGGTCAGGCAGTTTTTTGGGTGTTTTTTTCACTGTATTTATCTCAAAATTGCTTTCTGTTTAAACAGGCCAAGCTTGATTTATTCATGAGGACTGTACCACTGAAACATCAACTGCTGCAGGTCAAAAGGGACACGAGGAGGACGCCAGAGATGACGCCAACAGGTTTTTTTTTTTTTTGCACTTTTTTAACCTTCAATAAAATTTACTAGTATTTTCATCTAACAAAAACAGACTTGATATATTAAAGTCTCCAGCCTACAAATATTGTGTACTGCTCAGAAATATAAAGTAGATGTAAACCCTAAAATCTTATATAAGCTTTGAAGCTGAACTGTGCCATGTGTATTCTTCCTGGAATTTTGGTGTATTTCTTCCAGATCTGTGCAGTAATCCAGTGTGAAACTTCCTGTAATAAAGACCGGTCACTGCTGCTCTCTCTTCTTGTGCAAGTTGGCTGGTCTTGTACCACCCCCCCTATAGTTCCCTGTAGTGGGTGGGACCTCCTGGGTCCCTCCCAAGGCTCTGCTCTCTGCACAGGCTATGCACACCACAGTGATGATGTCACCACTTCTTTAGAAGATAATTGTTCGGTTTGGAAAGGCGCTTGGTGCAAGAAAAGTGCATGTGGCTATTGAAATATATACTTAAATAAACATTTTTGTGCCCGGAGCTCACCTTTAACATGTTGATGCAATCATTGTCATTTTCAATATTTGGTAAATCTGCAGCTTTCATTAAAATAACACGTGGTGAGCCTGCCATGAAAGTCCTTGTTCAGGCACTTCCAGGTACAGAATGACAATGCTTTGTCCCCGACTGTTCTCCGGGTTGTCTGTGCTGATGCTGTGCTGATTCACATTACAACAGCATAGTCCACTGTTGTCCCCATCAAGAAACCCACCCGGAATCATGTGCGCCAACGGCAGGAGCCCATGTAGACAGGAAGAAGCTATAGGAGATCAGTAGTGCCAATATAAAACAAATGAGGAAACAAAGGTGAAAACAAGCATTTTACTTAAAATATGGCAGTTGATGATACACTTTGCTTTTGCAAAATTAAAAGGGTTATTCACTAAGATGCCGAAGGCAGCCGAGTGAATAACCGAGCCGAAGTGAAGTGAGCCGAACAACGTACGACTGTTCACTTCGACTCAATACAGCGGCATTCAGCTTGGCTATTCTGCTCGGTACCTCCGTGGTACTGAACAGAATCGAAAATCAATGAAAAAAGTTTAAAAAGAAAAAGTTATTTGTTTTTTAAAAAATGTAAATAAATTTTGCAATATAAAAAAAATTAAGATTTAAAAAAAAAACAATTAGGCGGAGCTAGCAGTGACAGCTAGCTCAGTCCAACTGTTTCCTATTGGCCAGCACCTGCTGGAGTCTTCTAGCAGGTCCCAGCCAATGAATCACAACTGGACGGAGCCGGCCGTGACGTCACGGCCGGCTCTGCCCAGTTGTTATAGTTTAATGACAGTTCAGCGTCCCCAGGTCATTTGTGGGCGCTGATCTGTCATTACAACTGGGCGGAGCCAGCCATGAGATCGCGGCTGGCTCCGCACAGCTGCCATTTGCGCGGGGCAAAAGGCCGGCCTTCAGCTGGCCGTTCACCCCGCTCCGGCTGACACTTTGGCTCAGTCGAGCCGAAGCAAATGCCTTCGGCTCGGCTGAGCCGCTTGGCCGCCTTCGGTTGCTGTAGGGCTATAGTGAATAGCCCGTACAGCAGCCCTTCAGTTCGACTGAACCGATGGGCTCCAACAACTAAAGCTAGCCGAAGCATGAAGGATCCTTCGACAGCTTTGTGAATAGACCTTTACATGTTCAGTTAAGAGTATTCATATACTATAGCGTGTATCTAAACTACAGAATAAAATGATACTGTATATTTCTCATATATATAGAGTCTTCCTGTTTGTCCCATTACAATCACACTCTCCGTAGCTCCCATCTGTTGCTCCCATGAGCAGCGTTCTGGCCACTGACAGAGCGACATCTGACTGCATCTGGCTATAGAGGGAGAGATTCCATAGGGACAAACAGGCACCCTCCTTAGCAATCCTGCAGCTGGTGCTTTGTATGTATCAGCAGCATTGCCCGTCTGACATCAGCCTAACCTTGTGATCTGCTAGGAGAGGAGACTGAGAAAATGCTTCCTCTTGCCTGCAGCAGACTGATGACATTATCTTAGTTCAAAGACTGCTCGTTATAATAGATGATAGAGCTTTAAAAATAAAACAATCTATTGGTGTATATTGTGACTTGTAAAGTTACTAAAATGTCCACTTAAAGAATAATAAGAATTTGGATCTTGTTTTGACAATGAAGATTTGTTCAATTTTGTATCAGTAAATAACTTTTACTCGTGTGGGAAACAAAAGCTTGCCAGCGATCACTCGGTTTCACAACTTAACAAGACGCCTTTGTCAGGAACTGTAATTTAGACACAGCGGAACATAAAGGACACAAGGTTCCAATCTTTATGCAAATTAACGGACAATCCATTTTGTGTCCAAAATGGTTTCCTTAAAGGGAACAATGTCAGTGGAACATTCTCTTTCCACTTGAATTTTGTATCTCTTGGTTGATGAATGGAAGGCTTCTATTATGTTGAAGTGGACATATGTTGGGGCAAAGTAAGGTTAAATATTGTACCAGATCAAAACGTGGTTAAACCCCCTCTAGAGCGATCTAATCATGGCAAGGAGGCTGTTGAAGTGTTGAAACGAGATTGGTAGGAGGAGCCCAAAGTGGTCATCTTTAATCTGATGGCTTTACTTTCATCTCTATGTGCAGCTTCAAGTGGGAATGATTCCGTCCAATTGAAGGAGGAGGACAACTCCCGTGTCACTCTCGGATTCCCCTCACTTCAAGACTGGTGAGACCAATTTCAGAGCACAAAGGCCTGGAGTGTCAATGTGAAAAGGTCACCAAATAACATCAACTACAGCTTAAGGCTTCAGCTTTAAAGGGTGCCAATAGCCCAGAAGTTACTCATTTCACTTGCAGCAATCCCATTTAAGGTGGTCTAAAGGAGCTTACAGGAGCCACAAGACCAAAAAGGTCCATTTCGTTACTCAGGCCATTATATTACGTGATAAAGACATAAATATAACCTGCCACTTTTATGAAGATTTGTATTTCTGAATATAAAAACTTAATAAGGAAATGTAAAAGGAATGTGGTT
Source organism: Nanorana parkeri (assembly GCF_000935625.1). Taxonomy (NCBI): domain Eukaryota; kingdom Metazoa; phylum Chordata; class Amphibia; order Anura; family Dicroglossidae; genus Nanorana; species Nanorana parkeri. Next base: position 501,578 of record NW_017307073.1, on the reverse strand, counting down.
TAGGTGTCACACCATACAGCAGGCTTGTTTTTTTGCCACAACTTAGGCTAAGCGGAGGCATAAGGGACCTAAAGCTGTTTGGCTACCCAGTGATTTATGCAGGTAGCAATAGAATTTGGCAAATACATTTAAATGAAATGAATGCAAAGGATAAGCTAAGGAACATCTATACAACTGTTGTGAAATGATTTAGTATCAAATACTAGAGGAATTGCTTAGAAAATGGAGATTAGAGAGACAAGGGGGACCTTAAATCCTATTTCTGGCTAAATACTGC